>NC_031780.1:912224-967653 GCF_001522545.3 Parus major
AGCTCCAGAGGCCTCGGGAAGGGCAGAGGGCCCAGCCAGAGCTCCAGAGGCCTCGGGAAGGGCAGAGGACCCAGCCAGAGCTCCAGAGCTTGCAAGGGCAACAGAAGACCTGCAGGGAGCTGCCAGGCCTGCAGAAAGGGCAGCTGGTCCCACGGCAGCTCCAGAGATGATGGCAGAAGCCAATGGTCCTGCAGCAACTGTGGAACCTATGGAAGTAGTCAGTGACCCAGCAGCAACACCCGAACATTTAACAGCAGCATATGACATCCTGCAGGGCACTCCAGAGCCTATGGAAATAGCTAAAGAACCAGCAGCAGCAACCCCAGAACTCCCCAGAGTGTCCACCAAGGAATCACAAAGGTGGGCAGAGGAGTCTGGCCTTAGGCTGTGGATGCAGTGTGGCCACAAGTTCTCTTCCAAGGGGTAATCCCCTGTGTCCAGGCAGCTCCTAATTCCCCAAATGCCTGCCCAGGCCAGCCCAAAGGTGTTGGTGCAGGACTCTGGACCCCGGGAAAGGTGTTGTGGTGGTTTGGTCCAGTTGCTGACAGGAGGTGCTGCTGTGAGCAGGGAGGGGGCGGTGGCTGCTCTGGTGGAGCAGGTGGGAACAGCAGGAGGCAGTGGAGCCTGAATGTGTGCTGTCCATCCCTGCTTCCCGGGGCACTGTGCCGTTTGGGAGGGAGGACTGCAGGCTTGGGAGTGCCCTCTGCTGCAGGTCTGCACTGCGGGGCAGGAGCTGGGGGTGCCCGTGGAGGGGATGGCTGGATGTCGGGGCAGCAGAGCTCCCTCAGCGCTTTCCCCACAAGCCGCTTGGTTGTGTTTATTTTATAGGCAGCCCCCCGGAGCTGTAACCTCATACGGGATTTCTGTTCTGAGAGAAGCTTTCAAGATCCTGTCAAACTCCAGGGACTCGGACGCCCTTTTCAACAAACTGGACGAAACAGACTTGCCTTCCCCCAAGCAACTGTCTCCTTCTGTATCCCACAGAACCAAGAGATGCAGAGAAGCGGAGAATCAAGCTTCTGAGACCTCAGAGCCTCCTGAAATACCCCATAAGATCAAAAACTTGTTCAGCATAAGCAATCTGATCGTGGATTTGGACGGCTCATCCAGCAAGTCGAGCGAGTGCCCCGACTCCTCCCAGGAGCACGTGGTCTCTTCCGCTTCCAAACCTCCTCTGAAATTGCCTGATGAGCCCTTGTCTGCCCCGAGTGAGAAGTATGAAGCCCCTCTCGTGTGCTATTGTCTGCTCTGCCCCATCCTGTCTTGCTGATGTTGGTAGCCTGAGCACCAAACCTGTGCCCTGTGTGTCCCAAGAGGAGTGCTGACCTCATTCCCACGTGGAACTGGGCACAGCAAACTCTCTCTTGTCCATATGTCTGGCTTTAAATTTAATTATGGGTTAATGGACAGGAGAAAATTACCAGGTCCTGCTGATAGTGAGGTGCTGCAGCTAGTCCTGGCAGGTGATTCCAGTACAAGTAATGCCTGGTTTTCCACACTTCTCCCAGCTTCAGCATCACTGGCCAGAGTCTGTAGGAGCATCCTTCTCTTTCTTCCCACCTCATGAGAAATACAGTGTCCAGAGGCTGGCCCTGCTTGCTTGGTGGCCTTGCAACCTGCTCCCCAAAAATCCTTTTCCTGGGCCAGTAGCCAAAGTAAACCCTCACCTAATTTCAGGTCCCTCCAAGCAAGGTGGAACAGCTCCTGTGGCACGGAGGAGAAGGACAGCTGGAGTGACGAGGATGAGCTTTTTGCAAATGCAGGTATGAGAATTCCCCTGGCAGGGACTACCTGTGCTGATCCTGCCATGGGGGTCACCCACAGGGGTCTTGCTGCTTCCTGCTTTGAAATCCGAATCCTGTGGAAAAGCTGGGATAAAGGAATTGGGGTGTATTGCCTGTCACAGGGTGCTCTGACTGCACAGCTCAGCAGTTAAGCCCAAGGCAGCCTCTTAAGGAAGTCTGTACCTCCCAAATTATGGGAAATGTAACTCTCTCCCTTGTTTTCCAGCATTACTTGAGAAAAGCAGTGTCTCCAAGAACTCCAGCTCCAAGAAACAGGTATGTGGAGCCTTAGGTGCTTCCAGCAGGCCCTGCAGCGGGGCAGTGTCCCTACAGTCTCCATGGTAAAACAGGCTGGAGCTGTGTCCTGCAGGGCACTGGGAAAGTGCCTCAGTTCCCTTTGTCTTGATGGCTCAGAGCAAGGTTTGCCGAGTTCCCCTCATGCTGGAGTGCTCAGAGTCTTGTTCAGGTGAGGGACACACGTCTGGCAGCTGCTAACCAGGAGCAGGTCCCACTTTGGTGCCACCAGGAACGCTCCTCCTGACCCATAAGAAGGCAGCTGCTGCACCACATCTGCAGTGCTGGAGTGTTGTGTGCAGCTGCCAGGACCTGTCTGCCTTCCCTGCCGTTCCTGGCACGGGTGATGAGGGAAGGAACTGCAGTAGGCTCTCTGCTGTGCAGCTCCTCCCTGCAGCTGCTTCCTTGCTCTTTGCAGAAATGGACCATGCAGGAGAGCGAGTGGATCAAGGAAGGGGTGAAGAAGTACGGAGAAGGGAGGTGGAAAGCCATTTGCCTCAAGTACCCCTTCGAGAACCGCACCCCAGTGATGATCAAGGACCGCTGGCGGACCATGAAGAAACTGGGAATCCTCTGAAGCTGGGAGCCACGGGAGATCCTTTTTCTTTTTTTTTGGACCTATGTTTGTTGTTTGGAAGCTGGACCAGAAAGCTGTCTGTGCCAGTGTGGGCTGCCTCTCTGACACCAAAACCATGACTGCCAGGAACCCGGGAGCCTTGTGCTCCAGCTGTGTCTGCAAAGATCAGTGTGCTGCAGGTGGCAGGGGCTCTGATGCCTCTCTACATAAATTTAGAACCGCCTGGATTGAGACTTCCTTGTCCACCTGACCACTGCAGACTCGGGAATGAATCCCAGGTGTTTGCTCTGCTCAGGTGTGATAGCAGGGTGATCTCAGAGGTGGAATTTTGTGTTGTCTGTTCTGTGAATCACTTGTTTCATGTTTGCCACCACTCCCTTGTGAAAGAGGCAGCACTGAATCCTGAGCTTCTGTGGGGAAGAGATCCAGGTACTTGGGATTTTTATTTTTTTTTCCCCCATTAATTTCTGCTTTGTAAATTACTGATCTGTGGGGAGCAATTCCTCCCTTCCAGCTGTGAGGCTTTAGAAAGCCAATTACTTTGTGTTTCAGTACCTGGAACTGTTTGTTCCCAAGCTAAAAATTTCAGATGTGTCTGACTTTGGTCATGTTTTCTTTGCACTTTTCCTGGTAATATCCTTGCTGTGTCTGAACTCCAAGGCTGCCACATGTTCCTGCCTTCGAGTGCCAAAGCTGGAACTGTCATTTGTAAAATAAAGTTCTTGTCTAATAGCAAGAGTTGTGAAAGTGTGATTTCTACCTCGTGGGTGGAAATGCAGCAGAGGGACAAGGGCTGCCCCAGGAACGTGGGGCTTTCCCTTCCCCTCTGGGAGTGTTGGGTCAGGAGCAGCACTGCCCTGGAGCTGTGACATGCCAGTGTAAATGGGAAACGGGAGCTTCTGGAATAGATTCCTGTGGGAAAAGTTCAGGGCTGATAAAGGGGCACTTTCTAAACTTAGTTTCTAAGTTTCTCTTGGCTGCCTTCCAGCAAAGCCAGGGCTGGGAGAAGTCTTGTCTAGGAACAGCTGCTTCCCCCTTTGTCCTTCAGCTGCAGGTGCTGCTGTCCCCTGGCCGTGCATTTTCCTCCCCTTCTGTCGATCCTTTCCCTGGGGAGCCCAGGGGGCAGCAGGAGCACCAGGTCAGGGCTGTGGGCCACTACCGGCCATGGCAAGGCAATGCCAGTCGTTGGTGCCCTGCTGGCAGGAGCTGTGTCCTGCTCCTGCCCTGTCCATGGCAGGCTCCTGCCCTGAGGGCACAGGGTGTCCGAGCTGCAGGTTCCCCTCAATCCCTGAGGGCACAGGGTGTCCAAGCTGCAGGTTCCTTCATCCCTGAGGGCACAGGGTGTCTGAGCTGCAGGTTCCCCTGAGGGCACAGGGTGTCCGAGCTGCAGGCTCCCCGGAGCCCTGGCTGCCTGGCAGTGTGGTTAATGATTGATTACCCCCCGTGCCCCGTCCCGCACTGCCCTGCCCGGGGAGCGAGTTCTGGAGCCCAGGGAAGCAGGAGGATGCTGCTGCTGCTGCTCCTGGCACTGCTGGGCCCCGCTGGCTGCCCCAGGACAGAGCCCCTGAGTGGCTCCAGCCAGGAGCCGTTGTTCCGCGGCGCCGATCGCTACGACTTCGCCGTCGTCGTCCCTGCCGGCACCGTGGAATGTTTCTGGCAGTTCTCACACCAGGGCGGCAACTTCTTCTTCAGCTACGAGGTGAGTGCTGGGGACGTGTCCTGGGAATGGCTGTGCTGGATCCTGCTGCTCCTGTGGCACGTGGCATGTGCCTTTCTAAAGCAGCGTTGTGGAAGTGTTTGTGTTGGAGGGATCTTAGACTCATTTCCTTCCAGCCCCTGCAGGGACAGGGACAGGGACACCCTCCACTATCCCAGGTTGCTCCAAGCCCTGTGCAGCCTGAGAGGTGACACTTGCAGTGACAGGGCAGCCACAGCTTCTCTGGGCACCCTGAGCCAGGGCCTCACCTCCCTCCCAGGGAACAGTATCTTCCCAATATAACCTAATCCCTATCCACCATCAATTTTTAAACAGCCTGGTTTAAACCCATGAAGAGGTGCTGGGAGCTCCGGCATTGTTGGAAACTCTGCCCTCCGCTGCCTGGCCAGGGGCTGTGGCACAGCTGAAGGTCCTGGCACAGCCTGTTCCTGAGCTCTGTCCCCTTCCCACAGGGAAACTCCAGCCCTTTCATCTCCTGTTTACACTGGGCTGGCTGAAGGAAAGCCAGGACATAGCTGTGCCTGGCAGTGGCAGCTTCCCCCTGGCTCTGTGCTTGGCAGCCCCACAGCAACACGTCCCCAGGGCTTGGCACAGCTCCCTCCCCGACAGTGACCCACAAATTCCCCTCACGTGTTCCCTGCCTCCAGGTCCAGCGGGCAACGGGGATTGGCAACAGCAGGAACATCCTGGTCACAGCCAGTGATCCCAATGGCTTCCAGCTTGGAGTGTCCCAGGACGTGCGAGGACAGATCAACTTCCTCACCAAGGACACAGGTTCCCCCAGTTCCTGCAGCAGCTCTGAGCCTGCCTGGCCAGGGCTTCCCCGACTGCCCATTGCTCCTGCCAGGGGAGGATGAGGCTCGAGCCCTCAGGATGTGTCTGCCTGCTGTCCTTCCACCCAGAGACCAACAACCCCCTTCCCTCTGCAGGTTTCTACCAGCTCTGCCTGGACAACCAGCAAAACCACTTCGGCCTCATGCAGGTCTATCTCAACTTTGGTGTGTACTACGACGACTTCAACATGGAACACGAGCAGCCAGCAGAGAGGAAGGAGCTGAACGACACCCTGGAGGCAATTGGGGTGAGGGTCAGGGAGCCCACAGGGTGCCCCAGCACAGCAGGAATGGCCATGTCCTGCCCAGGACACCGAACATTTGCTCAGGCTGAGCTCAGCACTGAGCCCCACGGGCAGCTCTGAGTGCGGCCCTGCCTCTCCTGCAGGTGAGCATCCAGAGGCTGCAGATCCACACATTCCACATGTGGCGCTTCTACAACTTCGCCCGGATGCGGAAAGGGGCCGACTCCTTCCTCCTGGAGTCCAACTACAACTATGTCAACTGGTGGTCCCTGGCCCAGAGCTGTGTCATTGTCCTCTCCGGGGTGCTGCAGCTCTGCTTCCTCAAGCGCCTCTTCCACACGCAAACCTCGGGCAGCCACAAGTGCTAGAACAGGGCAGGGACCACCCTGCAGAGCCTGCCTGCCGCTGTCCCACCTCAGAGTCAGAGGAAATGCTGGATCCTGCTTCCAGGAGGAGGCTGCAGGGTTCCCCCTGCTCCTGCCTCATTTCTAGCCCTGACACCATCCCGAGAAAAGTCAAAGGTCACGCTGTCACCTGAGTTCTGTGTGGCTTTGTCACGTTTCTATGTCTTAATGGGCTTTTTCTACCACACTCACAATAAAAGAACCCCTGGCAAAGTCTGGGGAGCGACTGCTGCCTGCTGCTGCTATCCAGTCTCTGTGAGCCTAAACACTGCTGGGCCCTCTCCCTCCCTCCCTCCTTCCTGAAGCTCATCCTCAGCCTCTGAGGTTCCCCCCAATCTCATCAGTCCCCCCACACACACCCCAGTGTGTCACATTCCCCCCAGGAGGGGTGAGGACTGATTCCTCCTGGGCCTCCACACCAGAAAACAGGCACTGAAAAAAGGAACAGGCTTTATGTGACAGGGCTGGGGACAGGTCCCCTCCTCCTGTGCCGGCAGCAGCCCCCTGAGGGCCCTGGGGCTCTGTGCTGGCAGCTCCCCACATCTCCATCCCATTCCAGGTGGGCTTCCCGCACCCACGGTGCAGGACAACGTCCGTTCAACCCCGGAACACTCACAGAGCATGAGGGTCCCCGGGGTCCCCGAGGGTCCCTTATGTCAGCGTGTCCTCGTTCCGCACGTACTCCCCGACGTCGGCCTGGTGGAACACCACGATGGCCAAAGGGTCGACCTTCCGGCACTCCTGCGTGGACCTGGCAGCCACCCCGAAGCCCTGGGGGACAAAGGGGAGGTGAGGGAGGTCGTCCACCTCGCGTTCCCCCCTCAGCCCCGGCCAGGCGCTCACCAGCGGCACGTCGGCCATGGAATACACCACGACACCCTGGTACTGCGCCGTGCTCTCCGTGATGCGGCCCAGCCCCGACTTCAGCACGTGGTTCCCGTAGAGGAAGGACTGCTCGGAGCCCGGCTTCACCCACACCTTGTACTGCGAGAGAGGGGCAGAGCCGTGAGGGGCCGCGGGGCCGCCACGGGGCCGCTGCAGGCCGGCACCCACCTTGGCGTAGGGCGCCAGGAAATCCAGGGCCGTGACGCTGAGCCGGAACTTCTGGGACTTGGTGAACTTGCCGAAGCAGGTGCCCGGTGCCACCAGGCTCTCCCGGGGGATGCTGGCCGCCAGCTTCAGCAGCTTCTCACTGCGGGAGGGGAGCAAGGCAGCGCTGGGCCGGGCCCCGCGCCGCGGGCCGCCCGCTCCCCGCGCCGCCCGGCCTCACCTCAGGTAGTACACGCGGTCCCGGTGCAGGCGGAAGCAGTAGGTGCCATCGGGCCGGTCCACCAGCAGCTGGATGTTCTCCCCGATACTGCGGGGCCGCACCCCGTGAGCCCGGCCCCGCCACCTCCGGGGCCCCGTCCGGTCCCCGGTGACACCACCCCTGGACTCCCCGCTCCCCCCGATCCCGCCCGTGCAGCCCTCCCGGTGCCCATCCCTTCTCCATGCCCGGTCCCGCCCTGTCCCCGGTGCCCATTCCTCCCGGTCGCCGTCGTGTCCCCGTGCCCGATTCCCGGCATCTCGCCGGCCCAGTCCTCACGATCCCCCGGTCCCGGCCTCTCACTATTTCCCGAGCTTCTCGAACACCGCCCGCGTCTCCGCCTCCGTGAGCGGCCGCATCTCCCGCGCCGCGCACGCGGGGCCACCGGGACCGGATGTGACGGAGCCGGAACCGGCGGTAGCGGAAGTGACGGAGCAGGAACCGGCGGGCCCGGAGGTGACGCGGCGGCCCCGGCGATGGCGGCGGCGGCGGAGGAGGCGCGGCTGCTGGCCTGGCTGCGCGGCCCGGCGGCGCCCGGCGGCCCCGAGCTCGCCGCTTATGTGTCGGAGCTGGCGGGGCTGGGGCTGGCGGAGCTGGGCCGGGAGCCGGCGCGGTTGGCGGCGGAGCGGGCGCGGGTCGGGGCCGAGACTCGCCGCCTCGCCTTCGAGCACTACCGAGCTTTCATCCGCTCCGCCGAGTGCACCGGCCGCGCCGGCCGCGGGTTCGGCGGCATCGAGAGCCGGCTCGGCAGCCTGCTGGAGCGGCTGCCCGCGCTGCAGGACGCCTGCCGGTGCGGGACGGGCACCGGGAGCGGCGGGCAAGGCGCGGGTGGGAACGGGGCAGGATGGGCTCGGGATGGACCGGGCTGGGCAGCGAGAGGTCCCAGGGCTGAGCCCACTAAGGGCCGGGCCGGCTGAGGCCGGGCAGGAGGCAGCGCCGGGAGCGGCCGGGGCTGGGGGAAGGGTCCCCGGAGCCAGCCGCGGCGGGGAGGGCTCGGCTGCTGATGCCATCCCGGCCCCGCAGGACCTTCATGCGCGATGCCGAGGCCATCGCCTGCAGCCGGCGCATGAACAGCCTGACCCTGAACCGGCACACGGAGATCCTGGAGATCCTGGAGATCCCGCAGCTCATGGACACCTGTGTCCGTAATGGCTACTACGAGGAGGCGCTGGAGCTCACGGCCTACGTGCGCAGGCTGGAGAGGAAGCACAGCAGCATCCCCGTTATCCAGGTGAGCCCTGCACCCTTCACCCCGTTACTGAGGTGAGCCCCGCGTTGTCCCACCCTGGGATCCAGGAGCGCCCTGTGCTGACCTGGGTGAAGCCCGCGCTGAACGAGGGCTCTCTGTTCCCCAGGGCATCGTGGAGGAGGTGCGCCAGTCAGCCCAGCTGATGCTGAACCAGCTCATCCAGCAGCTGCGCACCAACATCCCTCTGCCCGCCTGCCTGCGCGTCATCGGCTTCCTGCGCCGCATGGACGTGCTCACCGAGGCCGAGCTGCGCGTCAAGTTCCTGCAGGCGCGGGATGCCTGGCTGCGCTCCATCCAGGCCTCCATCCCCGACCACGACCCCTACGTGCACATCACCAAGACCATCGAGGCCTGCCGCGTGCACCTGTTCGACATCGTCACCCAGTACCGCGCCATCTTCTCTGACGAGGAGCCGCTGGTGCCGGCCGAGGCGCCCGGCGAGGGGGCCATCTTCCACGGCTGGGTGCTGCAGAAGGTCTCCGAGTTCCTGCGGACGCTGCAGCGCGACCTGGAGCGCGGGGTGGGCGGCCGGCTGGACTCGCTGCTGGGGCAGTGCATGTACTTCGGGCTGTCCTTCAGCAGGGTGGGCGTGGATTTCCGTGGGCAGCTGGCCCCCCTCTTCCAGCGCGTGGCTGCCGAGGCTTTCAGGAAGGCGGTGGAGGAGGCGGTGGAGAAATTCCGGGAGGAGATGAATTCCTACACGCTGATCTCGGCGCCAGCCGTGCTGGGGGGCGGTGCAGGAGTGCCGGTTCCCACAGCCCAGCCTGGCACGCTGCAGCCCCCCATGGTCCTGCTGGACTTCCCACCCCTTGCCTGCTTCCTCAACGGGCTCCTCGTTGCTTTCAATGACCTGCGGCTCTGCTGCCCCATCGCCCTGGCACAGGACGTCACAGCCTGCCTGGACAGTGCCCTCGGTGAGGTGAGTCCAGGGGATGAAGCTGGGACTTGTCCTGCGAGACCATGGGGCAGGTTTGTTCTGAGTGCGTTGGGATCCTCCAGTCCAACCGCTCCCCCAGCACTGCCAAGGCCACTCCTACCCCATGTCCTCAAGTGCCACGTCCCCACAGCTGTTACATTTCTTCAGGGATGGGGATTCCAACACTGCCCAGTGCCAGGACTGGACAGTTCTTTCCATGAAGAAATTTTCTTAATATCCAACTTCCCGTGGCACAACTTGAGGCTGTTGTTGTCTTGTCCTTTGTTCTTTGGGATCAGAGCCCAGCCTCGCCCTGGCTGCCCCTCCTGCCAGGGAGTAGTGGAGAGCAGTAAGGTCTCCCTCAAGCCTCCTTTTCTCCAAGCTGAGCCCCCCTGGCTGCTCCTTGTGCTTAAGCTCCTTCTCCAGCTCCGTTCCCTTCCCTGGACACACTCCAGCCCCTCAATGCTTATCTCAGAGTGTCCCAGAACTGACACCAAGATTCCAGGTGTGGTGTCTCCAATGCCCAGCACTGGAAGATGGGCAGAGCCCTGGGCCTGTGGCCACACTGTTGCTGGTACAAAACAAGTGCCATTGGCCTCCTTTCCCACCTGGGCGCGTGGCTGTCATCAGGTGACCCATCTGCCTCTCTCTTTCCCTAGGTGACCAAAACCATCCTGGCCTTCCACCGTGCTGAGGAGGCAGCTTTCAGCGGGCGGGAGCAGGAGCTTTTTACCCAGTTTTGCACAGCCTTCCTGGAGGACCTGCTGCCCTACCTGAACCGCTGCCTCCAGGTGCTTTTCCCTCCAGCACAGATCGCACAGGCACTGGGTGAGATCTCAGGGTTTGTTTTTCGTTGCAGGGGAAGGACACGCTTCTCCCTGGCACTGAGCGGGCCCTGCCCTGCTCTCGCCCCCTCCTGGGGTCTCGTTGCCCGCAGACCCCCTGACCCCTCTCTCCCCATCCCCAAGGTGTTCCCCCCACGCAGCTGCAGCGTTTCGGCCGCCTGGGCCGCATCGACGTGGCCGCGCTCAGGGAGCCGCTGGCTTTCCTCCTTCCACCGGCACTGGGCGAGGAGAAGCCGTCCCCGGAGACCACCCCGGACCCGGAGGGGGAACACGCGGCCGTGCCCTCCGAGCCCCCGGAGAGCCCCTCCGGGGACGCTGCTGCGCTGCCGGGTGCCGCGGTGGCCACGGGGTAACGGGGCCGCTGCGGGGCCCGCCCGTGTTCCCCGGAGGGGCCGCCAGGGGGCGCGGTGGCGGCGGGGTGCGCGCGCACGCGGTGCGCCATGGCGGCGGCGCTGGGGCGGGCGGCGGGACGGGCCCTGCCGGGACGGGCCCCGCTGCTCCGGGTCCCGCCGCTCTCGGCCCCGCCGCTCTCGGCCCGCGGCTGCGGACACGCGGCGGGGTGGGACCGGCGGGAGCGCTCCTACTGGCGAGCGCTGCGGCGGCGGGTGCTGGGCCCGCCCGTGCCGCCGTTCGCCGCCCCGGTGCAGGTGGGAGCGCCGGTGCTGCGCGGCGCCGCCGCCGCCGTGTCCCCGGAGCAGCTGGGCGGCCCCGAGCTGCGGCGGCTGGCGGCGGCGCTGGCGGCAGGGCTGCGGGGCCGGCCGTGCCTGGGGCTGAGCGCTCCGCAGCTCGGGGTGCCGCTGCGGGTGTTCGCGGCGGAGCTGCCGCCCGCCCGCTGCGCCCGGTACCCGCCGGCGCTGCGCCAAGCGCACCGCATCGAGCCCTTCCCACTCCGCGTCCTCGTCAACCCCGCGCTCCGCGTCCTCGACAGCCGCCTCGTCACCGGCCCCGAGGGCTGCGCCAGCATCCACGGCTTCTCTGCCTACGTCCCGCGGCACTGGGCCGTCCATGTCTCCGGTACGGATCGACCCGCCCTGTCCCGGGTGGGAACCGCACCTGCCCCTCTCTCACACGGTCCCCTTCTCTTCCCCGTTTCCCGCAGTCTCTCCCGGGTCCCCCAACGCTCACACGGGTCCCTCAATTGGGGTGGGTTCTGTTCTCTCCCGGGCCCCACCATTCTCTCACAAATCTCACCACACACCGGTCCCTGCTCTCACAGATCCTCCCACTCACACGGGTCCCCTTTTCTCCCCTTAATCACCCCCCGAACCCACTGCTATCCCGGCTACAGGTGTGGATGAGCTCGGGGTGCCGGTGAGCTGGGAGGCCTCGGGCTGGGCTGCCAGGATTGTCCAGCATGAGATGGACCACCTGGACGGGATCCTCTACATCGACCGCATGGACCCCCGCACCTTCACCAACGTGGGCTGGATGGAGCTGCTGGACTGACCCTGCTGAAAGAACCAGCGCAGCTCTGGGGGCTCCCACTCAGCTTTATTGTAGCCAATACAGACCTGTGGCCTCAGCGTGGCTCCGGCCCTTCCTGCCCACCGGTGTGCACAGGGAGACAGCCGGGGTCTGCCTCACACTCCCCCGAGCACCGGGAATCCCTCTGTGGGTCTAGGAACAACCTAACCTGCTGCCAAAGCTGTGCAGGGGAGAGGCAAAGTGGGATCCTGGCCCCTGGGGCTTGTTTGGGGTTCGTGGTCACAGTGTGGGCAGCAGCAGGGCTGAGGGGAGCCCAGGGACTGCACAGGGGGTGTGGGCGGGTGGGTGTCATCAGCTGTTCCATCCAAGCAGCCCCTGCTGTAGGCACAAATCCCTGTCTGGGATGGCTGGAGCGTGAGGAACCTCTCTACCCCCTCGGAACAGGCAGAGGCCTTGGCCCTGGGTCACTGCATTTTGGGGGGGTGGGGGGCTGGGCTGAGCCCCCTGGTAAGGGCAGAGCCTTGGGGAGTGGCTGGGCACCGGCTGAAGCTCTCAGATTGTTTTTATTTTCATATAAACAAGACAGAACCCAAAGCAGCATTAAGTTAAAAAATAAAAAAAAGAGCAGGAAGAAGAGTGGAGCGCAGCCAGGGGGGGACCCGGCCGCCCATGCTCAGACCCACCCCCGTAGTGTGAGCCCCCCGGGCCGTGTCCCCGCGCCTGCCGGGCGCTGCAGTGCGATGGGGCAGGAGCGAGCGAGCACGGGTCGGTTTGGCACCGCCGGGGAGGGGGGCACAGCGGGGCCTGCAGCTGCCCCAACCCCACACCCCCCATGCCCCCCTCAACCTTCCTGTCCAAAGTCCTCCGTGAATTTCTTCACTTTGAGGAGATCCTCGACATTGACGGTGGGGCGGGTGGTGGCCAGCGAGCGCAGCATGTCTGACTGCAACACAGGTGGGTGGGCACAGGGCTCAGACCATGGGCGTGGGATAGGGACCCCCATGGCAGTGGGGCACCTCTGCCCCATGGCAGCAGCACTGACTGCAGCTGGGAGCTGCCTGGCAGAGCCAAGGCCCCTTCCTGTCACCAGCCATCCTCCAGGGGACTCAGGACTCCAGGGGGGTAGACTGAGGGTTTGCCCACCCCCAGGAGCCACAGCCCTGCCTGACCCTTGGCCTGGAGGATGAACAGGGAAGTGGCCGGGCCAAAGCTGTGGAGGGGACGCTTACCATGCAGACAGTGGGCTCCATCAGCTTGTCACTGGGCACCTCCATCCAGGTCATCTCGATGGCCCCAGGGTCACCGGGCGAGCACGGCGTCAGGAGATCATCCACGAGGGCACCGGGGGTGGTGCGGGAGGGGCCGCAGACCTGCACAGAGCCACGGCACGTGGCACAGAGCTCGGGGTGGGGGGGACAGCAGCCACAGTGCCCAGCCCTCCCCAGGACCGTGGCAGCCCCCACTCACCTTCTTGAAGTGCGTGGCCGACTGCACCTTGCGCACGGGCTGCATCAGGGCGTCCCGCACGATGATGCTGATGTCGGCCCCTGAGTAGCCGTCGGTCTTGCGGGCGAGCTCCTGGATGTTGGCGTCCGTCAGGGAGTGCGGGGTGTTCCCCAGGTGCAGCCGGAACATCTGCGCCCGCGCCATCTCCTCGGGCAAGGGGATGTAGATCCTCTTCTCGAACCTGGGGGGCACGAGGGGTGAGCCCCAATGCCAGGCCTGCTATGGGGCTGGCACAGGGGGCTGCGTGTGGGGCTCACCTTCTCCTGATGGCTGAGTCCAGCACCCAGGGGATGTTGGTGGCACCCAGCACCAGGATCCCATCGCTGCTGTTTCCCACACCTGCAGGCAGATGGCTCAGAACAATCTCCAGGGATTCTCTGAATCCCCAGGTTGTGGCGGCCTCATCCTGCTCCCACCCATCCCTGGGACGAGCCCCCACCCACCTTGCATCTGCACCAGGAACTCAGTCTTGATGCGCCGGGCTGCCTCACTCTCGTTCTCGTTGCGGGAACCACACAGTGAGTCCACCTCGTCGATGAAGATGATGGAGGGCTTGTGCTGCCTTGCCAGCTCAAACAGGTTCTTCACCAGCCTGGGAACAAAGCAGGGGATGGGGTCCCTGCTCAGAGACCCTCCTCACCACCACCATGGCAGCCCCACGTTCCTCCCATCCTGGGAACCCCACCCTGGCAAGGGAAGTGCCACATCAGGGGCTGTGGGGCCTCTCAAGAGGCTGTGCTCTCCCCTGGACCCTGCTGGCAATTAAAGTCTAATTATAGGGTACCAGAAATTAATAATGCAGAGTTAAGTGTAATTATGACTCGCTCAGAGCCTGGCAAGGGTGGGCCCTCCTTGAAGTGAGCTGTAAATGAATTCTGAGCAGACAGATGGGAAATCTTCAGGTAAGAGCTGCAACTCTGGAGAGCCCCAAAGCTGCCCCAAGCTGAAGCATGAGAGCAGTTAATCAAGAGAAGGAGGCAGAATCCAGTTAAGTGTTAGAAGACCCCAGCTTCAAGTTGCTGTTGGACTAAGAGGTCTGTAAAGATGGGGGGGCACAGGCAGTGAGGGAAGAGGCCCAGGGATTGCTTTGTTCAGACTCTCTGAAGGCACCAGCTCCCAATTCTTTAACATCCCCGTTACTGGGGCTCCCTGGTGCTGGTGGCACATGGCCATGTCCCTGCTGCCAACTTACTTCTCGCTCTCCCCCAGCCACTTCGACATCAGGTCAGAGGATGACACAGAGAAGAAGGTGGAGTTGTTTGCCTCAGTGGCCACAGCCTTGGCCAGGTAGGACTTGCCGGTGCCAGGCGGCCCAAAGAGCAGGATCCCACGCCAGGGCGTGCGCTTCCCTGCGGCAGAGACCAGGGTCAGGCCTCCCCATCCCCGCACCCAGATCCCTGCTGGGGTCACCCAGGGAGGAGGGGTCACCTCCTGCACAGCCCCCTCCCACTACCATGGTCTCACCTGTGAACAGGTGTGGGAATTTGATGGGCAAGATCACAGCTTCCTTCAGGGCTTCCTTGGCTCCCTCCAGCCCAGCCACATCGCTCCACCGCACGTTGGGCTTCTCCATCATGATGGCACCTGTGAGGGTGTGACTCTGCTCACATGGCCCCCAGAGTGGGCACGGAGAGCAGTGAGAGCCAGAGCCCCTACCCACACCCGCAATCCTGCCTCCCCTCAGCTGTCTGGGGCGAGCAGGCCACAGGAACACGCCCCTGGGCGCCAGCCCCACAGCCTGTCCCCCTCCCCACAGCCACCCCTCAACAGGGCTGTCAGTGAATCCTCTTCAACCCCAGAGGATCGAACCCACCACAGCCCCTCTCACCCATCAGCTGCTCCTGCAGCTTCTTCTTCTCAGGGTTCTCGCCCTCGCTGTCACTGTCGCTCCTGGGGACAAGGAACAGGGTTCAGGAGCAGGACTGGTACAGGTGTGGCAAGGAAGGTCTTGCCAGCTCCGCAGCCAGACAGGGGATCCCCGCCGCCCTCGTCCCCCACGCACCCCTTGTTGTCATTCTGTGCTTCTTTGACAGGCCTCTTGCCATGCTTGTCCTTGCTCCGCAGGTACTCCTTCAGCTTCTCTGCCCGGTCCAGGTACTGCATGCACTTGGCTCGGATGCTCTCCTTGGCCTTGTCGCTGTGAGCCTCATCTGCAGGGACCCCCAGGCGTCACCCGGAGCCCCCCGAGCGCCGGAGCCCCCCGAGCCCCCGGCCGGACTCACATTTGATGGCGTGCAGGAAGTACTCCACGGCGTGCTGGTACAGCCGCAGTGCCTCCTCGTAGTTCTTGGCCTTGTCCTCCTCGGTGGCTTTGGTGACCAGGTCGATGGCTTTCTGCGAGGGGGCAGCGCCGTGAGCACCGGGGCCCGGCGGAGCGCAGCCCCTCCCCACCGCCAGGGCCCGGCCCGGGCCCGCTCGCACCGGGGCTCTTCCGCTGCGCCCACCTCCCTCCCCACCGCGCCGGCACCGGGACCCAGCGGGGCTCGGCGACCTCAGCGGGGCGCTGCACCGGGGCCGGGTGAGGCCTTCCCCCGGCCGGCACGGCGCCGGGGCCCGGTGAGGCCTGTCCGCCGGGCTGTGCAGAGACCCCGCGGGAAGGGGGCGCGCTGTGGGCGCGGCCGGAGCCCCAGCCCCGTCCCGGTACACGCAGTCGGTACCTGCAGGGTGGACGTTGTCATCGCATCGCCCGGTGCGGCCGCTCCGGCGGCCCCGGGACGGCGGCGGCGGCGGCAGCGACTGCGGCTGCGCCCGGCCCCGCGCCCCCTGCCGGCCCCGCCGGAACCGCGATGAGGGGCGGGGCCACGCCCCCGCCCGGTGCGCGCGTGCGGGGACCCGCCCACAGTGGGCGTGGCTGCGTTTAATCACGCCCAAAAATTATCATGCCATGGTGGGGGCGTGGTCCCCCCGAACACGCCTTTTGAGTGACGTCATGTTGTGACGTATGATTTTATGCAACCCGCCCATTGAGGCTCCGCCCCACGGGCCCCGAGCGCGCGGGAACGCCCCAAAAACACGGGAAGGTGTCTGTGTGTGTGTAACTATGGCCGTGTGTTTATGTGTGTCTGTGTGTGTGTGAATACTGCTGTGTGTTTATGTGTGTTTGTGTGTGTGTGTGTGAATATTGATGTGTTTATGTGTGTGTGTGTGACTATTGCCGTGTGTCTGTGTGTGTGTGTGAATACTGCTGTGAGTTTGTGTGTGTTTGTGTGTGTGTGTTACACGTTCACGTGTGTGTGCGTGCCCAGGTACACTCTCCAGTGTGTGTACTTGCACACATGCTGCACATGTGTATGGTATTTACCTGTGTGCACACACAAACAAACACCTGCAGGACCTGTGCCCACTGCTGTACCCACCTGTCCCACAGCTGAACCGGCCCCGCTGGCCCTGCTGTAAAAGTTGTCTCAGCCCCTTCAGAAATCCCCACAGAGGCCCTGCCCCAGCTTCCCCAGAGATCCCCCCATTCCTTCCAGAGACCGCCCCCAGTCCCTCCATCGCCCCTAGAGACCCCCCAGTCTCCCCAGCTTCCCCAGAGATTCCTCCCACCATCCCCACACCAGACTCAGTGAGACCCGGAGCCCCTGGAAAATGCAATCTGATATAAATAGCGATTTACAAAGAATACAAAAATAGAAGGAGGGGGGGCAGCACCCCACGGCACCCCCGGCCAGCACGGCCCCCCCAGAGGCAGAGAACCGTGCAGGAGTTTGGCTGGGGGGTACTGGGGTCCCGGCAGGAGGGGGGGAGCCCTGGGGGTCACACTCTGGCCCCACCTGGGCCCCCCAGCCCCCAGGGTGTGGGAGCTGCCCCCAAGGGGAGGGAAAGTACAAAAAGCGAAAAGTGCATCAATCTACGTGTCCTGCCCCAGGGAGCCCCTGCAGCCCGGCCCCGGGCAGACACGGCGTTTGTTCAGCCTTTGGGACATTTGGGGGGCACTGCTGGGGGGCACTGGGGCATGGGGAGGAGGCCAAGCCCCAGGGAGCAAGACCCTGGGCCAGAGCATCCCCTTTGCACCCTGAGTGCCCCCTGTAAGATAAATGTGTCCCCCAACCCTGAGCAGGGTGTGGAGACCCTGTCATGCAGCAATGGGGGGTCCCACATCCCCAGCCCTGTCCCATGTGGGGACAATGTGACCTCTTTGGGGAAAGCCCCAAGGCAGGGGGCACCAGGGGTCCCCCAGGCAGGGGGGGCCGAGCTGGCCCCGCTCCAAGGCACAGGCGGTGATCAGTGATGGCTTCAGCCCCGGGGGATTAAAGCTGGTGTGGGTACCCCGACACCCCCAGGGCACTGGGGGGGCCAGGAGTGCTGGTGTGGGGCACAGGGGCTTTTCCCCCACAGCCATCCTGCCACATTCCTGGCAGGTCTCAGGGCAGCAATCCCAGCCCCAGCAAGGCACCGATGAGGCAGGAGAGGTTGGGGGGCCCTCTGTGACCCCCAGCTGGTTCGTGACAGGGCGAGGGGGCTGGGACACCTATGCCAGCAGCCCCATGCGGGTGACTTTGGCCGAGAGGAAGGTGTGCAGGACGAAGACGATGGGCTTGGGGCAGGAGTGCAGGTCCAGCGCCTGGGGGGAGATGGAGAGCGGTGTCAGCCCCACACCCCACTGCAGACACTGGGGATTGCAGGGCTGGGGGTTCCAATCAGCCAAACCCGGTGGGTCTGGGAGCTGGGATGTTGCAGGGATGGGGGAAAGCAGGAGCAAGCAGGGGTCCCCTGGAGGAAGACCCCCAAACCAGGGGGTGAGCCTGGCTGACTCCTCACCAGCTCCCCCTCGGGGCCCCCAAAATCCAGGTAGAGGGTCCTGATGCCATCGTCTGCAGACATCTTCAGCCGCTCGTAGGGGTAGCGGAAGAGGACGCTGGAGCCCGGCTCGTCCCGGGAGATGGTGAACCCGCCCTCGTAGTGGATGGAGAGCTGGACCTCCTGCCCAGCCAGAGTACAGCCTGCGGGGACAGCCGCTGTCAGCCCCCGCAGCCCTGGAGGGGAGCACGGGGGAGCCAGGGGCTCCCAGCACGGCGGCACTCACCCACAGTCACCTCCTTGATCAGCTCGGCGGCGGCGTGGCAGCCCTGCACCAGGACGCGCGTCCACGCCGACAGGTCCCGGTGGGTCTCCACGCGGAACACGTGCATCTCCACGCCCTGGCGAGAGCCCGTCCGCGTGGCGAACGTCAGATCCGAGCCCAGCGCGGGCGAGCGGCGCCCGGAGCCCGAGTGGACCAGCCTGGAGGGGCAGCGCACGGATGGGGGTCAGGGATGCCACGGCAGTGCCGGCACCAAGTCACCCTATGAGCGTTCTGGTGTTTCTTCCCTGCTCTGAGGCAGAGGCACGGCCCGAGGGGGCCCAGCCCCAGCTCACCTGGTGGCCACCAGCGGGTAGCTGTGGCAGGGCGAGGCCCAGGCGTCCCTGGTCCAGGGCATCCCATCGTACAGCAGCAGGTCCTTCTCCGTCACTGCCATGAGCACCGGCCGCCACTGCTGTCGCCCCCCGTCCAGGCGCGCCTGCCGGCCACCGGGGCTCCGTCAGGGGGGCCAGGGGCTGCAGGCACCCACCACAGCCCAGGATCCCAACCCCTGAGCCCGTGGTCAGATGGACCCCAGCCCAGTGGTTCCTCATTGCCAGGCAGCATCCATACCACTGCCATCCTGGGAAACCAAGCTGGGAGCAGCCCCCAGGGGCCCCGCTCACCACGCTGCCAGGGCTGGCTGCATGGAATCATGGAATAGGGAGGGTGTGATGAGCGGTTCCATCTGGAAAATCCCAGTGGGAATAGGGGCTGAGGGCACAGGAAATGCTGCCATCACCGGGGCACAGCTGGATGGGAGAGCAGCAGAGCCAGTGCCCAGGCTGGGCTCTCTGGCTGCATCCACAGCCCCACCGGCATCCTGGGCACATTCCGTGGGCACTGCTGTCCCTGGGAGCACCCCGGCACATCCCACCAGTGTGTACCTGCTCAGCCAGCCAGGCGATGTGCTTCACCTCCCGGCCTCCAGCCGTGGGGCTGCCAGAGCCCAGCGTGGCATTGAGCTCGGCCAGGACCTGGGGCAGCAGCGCAGTGATGTTGGCGTGCAGGGCACTGAACCAGGCGTGGGCCGTGGCCGTGTCCCGGCACCGCAGCACCAGCGTGTTCCGGCTGTCCGGCGAGTGCAGCTCGATCAGCCTGCGAGGGGACGGGGACATGGCCCGGGGTGGGACATCAGCATGAGTGAGCCCCTGCCTGTGCCCAGCACAGCAAACCAGCTGCACTGCTTTGGGGCTTCCCCTGTGCATTTCCATCTTTTCCAGCACTTTTACTCCTCATTTTAAGGCAGAGGGGCAGCCAGGGGTCTGGGAGGGAACGTGGCATAGCCCTGGCCAAACCCTCTGGAGGGTCCTTCCACAGCTCAGTGGGTGAAGCAGGGGGTCATGGCCTCAGTGAGGGCAGCCCCCTGCTGTGCCCAGCGTGTCTGTGGGGTGCAGGGACCCTCACACTGGCACTGGTGGGCAGACCCAATCCTGCCCTGGGGGTCTTTGGGGAGCAGGATCTCCCACACCAGCACCCACCGGCAGCCCCTGCCCTCACCTGTTCTCCAGGTCGGGCATGCTGAGGTTCCGGGCGGCAAAGCACATCTTGAGGGGGATCACCTTGCGGTCACGGGGGCCCTGGTGCTGGGGGGACCCCGAGTCCTCGCTGCCACTCAGGCTGGGGGACTGCGGGGCCGCCCCCTCCCACGGCAGGTCTGACACCAGCGACGGCTTCTTGATGTAGGGGGTCACCTCCCGCATGAACTTCACTGGGGGGAGTGGGGGCACAGTCAGGCCTGGGGAGGGTCCTGCACCCCCACACCACAGCCCCGTGCCCCAGGGTTGATCTGACAGGATGACGTGACCCTCACACACCAAGGCTTGGAGGGTCTTGGGGGGTCCCACCCTGTCCGGGTCAGGGATGTCCCGAGTGAAGGACGGTGCTGGCAGCTCGTCCCGCTGCCGGCATGGCTGTAGGAAGGGGAAGGCGCCACAGGACAATGGTGCTGGGCAGGAGGTCAGGCTGCAGCCCATCCTGGTCCCATCCTGCCCTGCCGCTGGCGGAGCAGCCAGGACTGTGCCCGCCAAGTTTCCAGCACTGCTGGGATGCTGAGCCGGCACTGCCGCTCACGCCCCGACGGCAGCGAGGAGGGTGTGCAGGGCGAGGAGGAGGGTGTGCAGCCAAGACATCCCGGCTCCACGCGCCTCTCCAGGCCGGGAAGGAAGGAAGGAGGCACCAGCTCCAGCTCCTGCTCCCCCCGGACTGTCCCACCCCAGCACCTCCCCGCTGACAGCAGCCCTGGACCCCCGCCCGGACACGGCTCTCGGCCGGCCCGCGCCAAGCCCCGGCAGCCAAGGCCGAGGGAGGGACGCGCTGGAGACAGGGATGGGGCAGTGAGAGGGAAAACCAAACCAAAACAGCAAATACTGCACTGCATTGGGAAGCAAGTGGTGAAAGGATCCTGGAGCCGGCACAATGCCACGGCCAGGCCCTCTGGAGGGGGAGCAACACTGGTGGTGGGGCCCAGGCTGTGCTGCTGCCAATCCTTCACTGCAGGGCTGCCGAGCAGGAAGGGGGAGCAAGGATGGGACAGCAGGGATGGGGAGTGGGCAGGAGACCGCAGCCCCGTGCCTTCCCACAGCTCTGCTGAGGCACAGCGCTGCCACAAGGTGCCTGCCCTTGCTGTGGGCAGCACACGAGTTAATATTAGCTGCCGCCGCGCTGATCCCGGGATTACCGCTGTCCCCGCACCCCTAATCCCGCTGCCGGGCCGGGCAGGGCAGGCAGCGCTGCGGGCAGCGGCACGGCCGGCAGCTCCCGCTGCGGGGCCGCTCGGCAGATGTTTGCCAGATGTGGGCAGCTGCCTCCAGCGCTGGGAGGGAGCTCAGCCCATGGGGGTTCCAGCTCACAGCGCTGTGACCCTGCGGTGCAGGCACTGACCCCCGCCGAGTCGGGAGGGTGTGAGGCCAAGCTGGGCAGCCGGCAGCACTGGAGCCTGAGCGCTGTGCCAGGGCGCTGCCAGAGGAGTGTGGGTGCCCCGTGGTGAGTGGGAATGGTGGGTGCCCAGGACTGTGTCTGCCCATGGTGCGGGAAGCACAACTGGCTGCCAGTTTTCAGTGGAGACAGGACATGGAGCACCTCATGCCAGCAGGCACGTGGCTGGCACTGGGGTGGGGGCACCTGCAACCTCCCCTTCTCCTTCTGGCGAGCTGGTGACCGGCACCCAGCTGTACCAGCACTGCCACTGCTGCCCCGGCACAGCCACCATCACCCGGCACAGCCACTGCCGCCCCACCCACGCGCTCACCACAGAGGAAACCCAGCTGTCACCTGCGCCCCTCGCCTGTCCCACCACAGGAAGGCGGCTGCACGGCTGCACAGCAGCCTCACCGGGCCGAGCCCCCTGCACCAGCAGGGAGCACAACCACGCTGCCCCGGGCAGTGCCCGTGGCCGGCACGGCGCCCTCAGCTTCCCGCACGGGCGGAAGGGCTCCCTTCCCCCAGGGCAGCAGACGGGCCTGTGGGTGCCCGGGGAGGTGCTTGGCGTGGGCCCCGAGGCCAAACCCAGCCCCCAGGATGGGTGACACAAGCCCCACGGAGATACTGGTGCGGGGCTGGTGCTTCTCCCTCCAACACCGGCACAGAGCCTGGGAGAAGCTCTGGCACCTGCCAGGGTGGTCACAGCTCCAGGGCTGCTGAGGACGGATGGGGCACGGCCAGTGTCCCCCACCAGCTCCTCTCCAGGGCCCGTTGATACCAGGTGATCACCAGATGGTCCCAGCACAGCCACGGCAGCAGCAGTGCCCAGCTACAGTGAGAAGGGAATGGAAGGGAAAGGAAAGGAAGGGAAAGGAAGGGAAAGGAAGGGAAAGGAAGGGAAAGGAAGGGAAAGGAAGGGAAAGGAAGGGAAAGGAATGGAAGAGGCGTCTGCCGTGGTGCCCGTGCCCGTGGCGGAAGCAAAGGACAAACAGACTGGGGGGCTGGAGCTCCTGCGGGACAGGATCAAACAAGAGCAGCACGAGGAAGGACGTGCTGAATCAGGCACAGGGTCCCATGGGGACTCGCGCTGTGTCCGAGAGCAGCCCCGCCAAAGCACCAGCCGTGCCCAAGCAGCCCGTGCCAGCTGTGCCCACACCGGGGAGCCCAGCACAGTGTCAGGAGCACACAGCAAAGCGGCAGCACCCGTCCCTGCACCCTGTGCCCAATGGGCACCGTGTCCATGGAGCAGCCTCGTGCAGCGGAGGATGGACGTGCCGGGACACCGGGACAGTGCGTGTGGCACCACAGCACCGCACGGCCACCCTGACCCACGGCACAGGGGCTCGTGTCCTCGCGGTGCCCCGTGGCACAAGCGCCGTGCCGCAGCGCCGGGCTGGGCAGGTCCTGCCCGAGCTTGTCGGGCTGCCGGGAACAGGTCGGGCAGGAGCCGGTGGCTCCGTCAGGCCAGTCCCGATCCAGCCGTGCTGCGGGCACAGGGCCCACGGGGACACCGAGCCTGCCACAGGGACCCGAGCAGACCCTGAACCAACGCCCGGAGTCACAGCCCTCCCTGGGGACAGCCAGCCAGCCTGGGGGTTCTGTCACCAGGGATAGGGGACAACCTGTTCGGGGGGATGCCACAGCCAGGGGACACCAAGTCTATCCTGGGGGACCCCACATCTGTCCCCAGATCTGTCTCTGAGGGACACAAGTCCGTCCTGGAGGGACACAGTAGGTTGGAAATGTCCTGTCCTTGTCCCCAGCTGCGAGGGGTCCCCATCCTGCCACAGAGGGACAGCTCGACAGGGGGGACACCCCAGTCCCTGTGCCCGGGGGGCCCGCTGTGGGTTGGGGTCCTTGGGGCACACACACGCACCAGGACTGGGGTGGGGAGTGGCGTCCCACACCCGGAAAAGGGACCCAAAGGGGCTCTGGGAGTCCGGTGACAGCGGCAGGGAGCTGTGGTGGGAGCCGGTAACGGCGGGGGAGCACCAGGGCGGGGGACAGGCGAGCACCAGGGGCCCGTACCGGGGACTCGGGGGAAGAGGAAGGGGTTTAGGCGTTACCTTCAAGGATGACCTCCCTCCCGGCTCTCTTCAGCGCCTGCACAGCTTGATCGTGGGTGGCATCGCGGAGATCGACGCCGTTAACAGCGAGGATGGCGTCGCCTAACCGGAGCGCCCCGCTCCTTTCCGCCGCCAATCCCGGGAAGATCCGTGAGATCAGCACCGGCATCCGATTCTCCCGACCTCCCTTAATGCTGATCCCGAGCCCTCCCGCCTCCGCTTTCACCACCCGCACCCTCCTCACGCCACCGGGTGCCGCCGCCTCCGCGTTGCCGTTAACCACGCCGTTCACCACCGACGGATCGCCGGTTCCCGGTTCCGCCGTTAAGCTCAGCGTTTCCCCGGTCAGTTCCGCCGACACGCGGACCCAGCGTTCCCGCAGGAGCAGCTCCAGCAGCCCCGTTTTACAAGCCCGGGTCCACACGGCCATGCCGCCGCCGCCGCCGCCGCCGGTCACCGGGGAAGGGGCGTGGCCTGGCGGGGAGGGCGTGGTTTGTGGCCACGCCCCCGCCCGCATGGCGCGCTGCGGTAGGCTCTGAGCTACGGGGGGGCCGGGGTGGGGCCGCCCCGCCCCCGCCCCGGCTCCACCAATCAGAAAGGTGGAGTCCAAGCAGCCGCTGCTCTGATTGGTCGCGTCGGAGAGCGGGCCCAAGAAGCCACGCCCCCGCACGCCATGTCTGGCGCCGAGATTCATTTCGCGCGCTGCGATTTATTTCACGAGCTGCGCTTTAAATCTCCCGTATTCCCCGGGGATCCCCGATTTCTCTCCCTCCGTGCTGGGGGAATGACGCTTCCCTGCCCCACGCAACACCCACAGACCCTCGTCCTTAGGGAATGAGGCTGCCCGGCCCCTGGCAGCACCCATGGACCCACCCAGCCATTGGGGAGAGAGAAGCCAATGCTGGGATTAGACATTGGAAGGGAAAAGGGAAGGAATTTGGGGTGTCACCTTGTCCCCACAGCGCCGGGGAGGAGAACTGGAAGGACATGAGGATCACGATGACATGATGGTGGTGTGACATCAGGGAGTCAGGCACAAGGATGAGCCCCGAGCCTGGGCATGTACAGAACAGTGAGGTTTTATTCCTACAGCACCTTAAGAAAATTCTTACAGTGCCCCAGGAAGGCAGCACAGAGACAGTTCCCGAAGTTGGAGTGGCTTCTTCTGCTCTCAGGTGCCAAATTTCTTCTGTTGGACAGCCAGAGGCAGCTGTGTTTTGAAGTCCATGATGGGTCGTTCCACCACAACCAGGCAGTTCTCGTCCAGCAGATCCATGAAGAGCAGTGGCTGCAAGGCAGGAGATGGGAATCATGGAATTAGGGAATGGTTTGGGGTGGAAGGGACCTTGAAGGGATCTTATTCCATCCCCTGCCATGGGCAGGGACACCTTCCACTATCCCAGGCTGCTCCAAGCCCCAGCCAACTTGGCCCTGGACGTTTCCAGGGATCCAGGGACATCCACAGCTTCTCTGGGCACCTGTGCCAGGGCCTGCCCACCCTCACAGGGAACACTTCCATCCCACTATCCTGTCTAACCTGCCCTCTGGCACTGGGAGCCATTCCCTGTGTCCTGTCCATACCCTTGTGCAAAGTCCCTCTCCAGAGCCCGAGCACCTCCCTGACCCCGCTCCCCAACACCATCACCCACCTGGAACTTCTTGCAGATCTTGAAGGCGTGGAGCTGCCGCTTCCTGGCCGTCTCTGGGAGCTGTTTCAGGGTGCTCTGGTTCATCAGGAGGGTGCTGTCGTCGGGCAGGGGCTGCGAGAGCGGGCACAGCCCAGGTCAGCGCTCCCGCAGGGACACAGCCCAGGCACCCCCGCCCTCCGCCCGCTCACCAGGGACTTGTCGAGGATGCAGAGCAGGTAGGTGTCGTGGAGCAGGATGTGAGCGGGGTTCTTGGGGTTGAAGGTGATGTGTGTGATGGGCGAGTCACGCTCCAGCCAGGTGCGGTGCAGCCCCCGGCTCTGCACGGCGCGGCTCCAGCTCGTGTACTGCTTCTCAGGGATGCTGAACTCAAAGAGCTGCGTGGGACAGCAGCACATGGTGGCTCAGGGGGCTGCTCCTGACAGCACCCCCGTGCCAGCAGCTCCAGCCGGGTCCCCGAGCCAAGCCAAAAGCCCTGAAGGCAGGGAGACAGGCACAGGGCAGAGAGAAGGGCCCCCAGAGCTCGAGCAGGAGAGCTCCTACCTGCTGGTCCGAGTAGGCGATGACGAGGTTGTTGGTGCTGGGGTGGATGGCGAGGGCCGATACGGCGCAGCTGTAGGCGGGCACCACGCAGTGATGCTGCAGGAGGGGACAGTGCACTGACAGGACCCACCGGGACCACCGCTGACACCTCTCCCACACATCCCCCCGACCAGAACCTCTGGGATTGCCTCTGATCCCCCTTCCCACACACCCATCCCTGCCCTGCTCGGGGGACATAGTGATGGCTCCCAGGGGGCCCTGCCTGCTGAGCCCCCCATCCCACATCCCCTGAGGCTGGGGGGTCACTCCATGCCCACCTGGAAGCATTTGAGGTTGTAGATGTGGATGGCCCAGTCGCCGCTGACGGCTGCCAGCCAGTGCCCGTCCGCACTCGGCGCCAGCAGGTAAACGGCCTCGGAGCAGCCTGCAGAGACCCTCGGGCTGAAAGAGGTGCTGGAGCCCCAAATCCCCAGAGACACCCAGCCCCTGATCATCTAGTGCCCGGCCATGGGGGCACACACCCCTCAGGGCAGGAAAGGAGAACACCCCTCCTCTGCAGCCACAGGGAGGGGGATGTGGCGCCCAGGAAGCCCCAGCACCACCCCAGCTCCCCCCAGCCCACACCTGAGGGTGGCTGCAGTGTGTGCAGGTGTTTGCAGCCCCCCGGCTCCAGCAGCTGGAAGACGTGGACAGATCCTCGAGCAGAGGCGACAAAGAGGCTCTCGGAGTCAGCAGAGAACTGGAGCTGGTATGCTGGAGGCAGCAGCTTGGGCACTTTGGGGACCTGGGAGTGGGAGAACGCACCCCACTGTCACCCAGACTCCCCACGAGTGACACCGGCCACGCCAGGCCCCAGGACCCCGCAGCCCCCACCCCTCTGACCTTCCTGAGGCTGACACCGTCCCCGTCACAGTGCACGCGGTACAGCTGGAAGCGGGAGGCCGTGGAGTAGCCGACCCAGGTGCCGCAGGGTGAGACACAGCTGCAGTAGATGTGCTCCGGGCCCTGGGAACACCACAGGACTGAGGGGGCCCGAGGGACCCCCCAGAGCCCAGCACACCCCAGCTGCACCCCAGCCCCCTCAGCCCTACCTTGCTCTTGAGCTGCACGAGATGCTCGGGCATCCGGCACGGGGGAAGGACCTCGCCGTCCTTTCCTGGGAAAGAAAATACATGGACCATCAGTGATACTGGGAAAACCACACGGGGCTCTTTGAGCAGCTGTGGATCCTGGGGGAGTACCCAGACCCTTCCCTGAGGCCCAGGACAGCTCAATCCTGAAATCCAGCATGGGCTCTGCCAGGGAGCCGACGGCAGAGAGCTGCACCTGTGACTCACCGGTCTCCTCAGTGGAGCCAAGTCTCCAGAGCTCCAGGTACTGGGAGAACTGGAAGAGGAGCAGCCGGGCTTTCCTGGCACAGGAGACGAGGCGTCGCTGCATGGAAAAACGGGCAGGATGTCACAGACCCACAGCCTGGCACAACGGGCTGGGGCACAGCTGGAGTGCCCTGGGGTGCTGGAGACTCCGCAGCGGGGGAGAGCAGGGAAATCAGGTCCCGTGGGATGGGAACCTGGAGACCCAGCGGGACCAGCAAGACCAGCTTGACAACCTCCACTGCTCCTTAGCAGGAGCCTCCAGATGTACCAGGAAAGGGGACACGACGGGACAGAGACGGGACCCAGGGACAGGCAAGGAACACTGGGGGCAATGAGGGCACCTGGAGGTGCAGGGACATCCAGTCCTGCCAGCCCCAGCAGCTCCAAGACCCCAATCCATGCATCACTCACGTGAGGGAAGGTGAATTTTCGGAGCACTGCGTCGTAGCCCTTCTTCTGCACCTTCTCCATCAGCGGGCGGATCACCAGCTGGGCATCCAGGCCTGGAGGCCAAGCACAGGTCAGCCGAGCCGGGACCGGGAGGGGACACCCAGCCCAGTCCCGGTGCCAGCGGCAGTCCTACCCCCGGAGATGAGGGCGGTGGAGCTGTGCGCCACGGCCCGCACGTCGTGGCTGTGGAACTGGAAGGGCTTTGTCCGCACCCAGCATTTCTCCAGCCCGCCCAGCTTCACCGGCAGCAGCTGCAGCTGGTAGGTGGCCCCGGTCGAGGTGCCCACGACGATGCTGTCCTCCTTCTGTGGAGGAAAACGGGACGAGGTTGTGGAGCAGACCGGGAACAACAGGAGGGCGCTGCCAGGAGGCTTCGAGTGCAGCAGCTCCCTGTCAGCCAGGGGGGACTGGGGGTGTCACCCACCTCTGACACAGCCAGAGAGAGCGCGGCCGAGGTGCTGACGGTGTGGGACTCAGCCAGCGTGCCCTGCTCCCAGTCCCAGAACTGCACCCTCCCAAAGGAGTCGGCACTGACCACGGTGCCGCTGGAGAGGAGGGCGATGGCCCACACCACGCACTCGGGCTTGGCCTTCTCCACCTGGTGGTTCACCATGATCCTCTGCACCGTCTGGCCTGCAGTGGGAGAAGGTTGGGGGTGGCCGGGGGATGCCCCGGAGGACAGCGGTCCCGGGGGATGGGATGGGGCCGCTCCCGGGACAGGCGGTACCTGAAGCGACGTCGATGACGCGGAAGAAGTCGATGGAGCCAGCCACGATGTAAGTGCCCGAGCGGTGCCAGGACAGGCACAGGACACGGCCTGGGGAGGGAAACTCCCGTGTGAGAGCCCGTGGGCTCACGGCCTCTCGGTCACCGGGACACCCGGAGGGACAGAGGGACGGTACCGCAGCCAGGACCCACCTTTCCGCCTGTCCAGGTTCCGCTCAAACTGGATCCCCCCACCAGGAACGACTTGGAAGATCTTAACGGATCCGTCCTCGCAGCCGATCTGCGGGGGTCGGGATGAGCGCGGGGCACGGCGGGACCCTCGCCCCGGAGCCGCTCCCGGCGGGACTCACCGCCAGCTGGGTGCCGGTGCCGCTGGCCACCATGCTCCAGATGGGTCCCCCGCCGCCATCGACGCCTCGAGCCGCGCTCAGCCCGCACAGGTCGAACTCGGTGATGTCCCCGCCGAGCCCGGCCCCGAAGAGCCGCTCCCCGGCCGCCCAGCACAGCGACTCCACCGAGCGCGCCTCGTGCCCCGGGATCACCTGCAGGGAACCGGATTACGGGAACCCGGGAGCACGGCACGGACCGCCAGGGCCACACAGCCGGGCACAGCTCCGCACAGCCTCCCCGCACATCCCTACGGCCGGGCAAAGCCCGGTCCCGGCTCGGTACGGCCCGGCTAGGCTCGGTACACGCCCAGCATACGCTCGGTGCCGATCGCAAGGACCAAGTAAGCCCGGTACGGGCTCTGTACGTGCCCGGTACAAGCTCGATAAAGCCCAGTACGGCTCAGTACAGGCCCGGTTCGGCCCGTGCCGGCGCCCTCACCTTCTCCTGGAAGTAGTTGGCGGCGAAGTTGTACACCTCGACGGTGCCGTCGGTGCGGGCCAGGGCCAGGCGGGCTCCGCGGGGGTGGCAGGCGAGGCAGCGCACGCCCGCCGGCACCAGCCCGAAGAACCGCACCCGGTGCACCTCGAACTCGCCCATGGCGCTCCGCCGGCCCCGCCGCCGCCGCCGCTGCCGGCCCCGCTCCGCCCCACGTGCGCGCGGCGCCGGAACCGGAGCTGCCCCGGGGCCGGAAGCGGAAGCGGCGGCGCGGCGGGAGATTCGGGCGCTGCCGGCGGCGGGTGCGGGAGCGGGGCCGGGGCGGCGGGCCCGGGGCGAGCGCACGGGGCAGGCGGGAGGGATCCGGCCCGAGAGAGCCGGCCGGGCCGCCCCGGGCCGTCCCCGCGGCACCGGCGCCGCTGGAGGGCACCAGCGCCCCGCGGAACCGGGCGGGGGGCGCGCGGAAGGGATCCGGGCCTAGGGGCCTGCGGTGTCTGCGGCAGGCTGCAGGGGCTCGGGGTCTGGGGAGTGGTTTCTGGGCAGGGGATGGGGGGATTTGGGCTCTGGGCATGGGGGCCGGGGGGGGCCAGATGGACCCGTTATGGGGAGATCTGCGGGACCCGGGGATGGATGGCCTGGGGATCTGTGGGACCCGGGGGATGGATCTCAGGATCTGTGGGCCTAGAACAGGGTCTGTGCATGGCGGGTCTGTGGGGCCCAGGGGCAGAAGTTCATCCTGGGACCCCCCAGAGGGGAAGGGCCGGGGGCTCCTGCTCTCCCACCCACTCCCCCTTCCCTGACTGTGTCTCTGCAGCCCCTGGCAGGTTCCAGCATGGTGCAGATCGTCATCTCCAGGTGAGCCCCGTGGGGCCGGTCCCCGTGGCCCCTGTTCCTGCTGGGGCCTGGGTGACCATCCCCACTGTCTGTCCCACAGCGGTGGCACGGGGGCCCTGGCCCAGTGGGTGCTGGTGGAGCTGCAGGGCGAGGTGGAGCCCCGGCAGAGCGGGGACCTGGCCGGGAACCTGCTGGGAGACCTGCACTACACCTGCGAGGTGAGGCCGGACACCGCCGGGACCTGCCGGGGACAGCCCGGCCCAGCCTCACCCTCTGCTCTCCCCAGGGCATTCCCGTGCTCATCGTGGGCCACCACATCCTCTACGGGAAGGTGGTGCAGCTGGAGAAGCCGTTTGCTGTGCTGGTGAAGCAGAGAGGAGCCCCCCAGCCCAGCCCCACGGGGCCCCATGGCCACTACACCGTTACTGCCCTCATCAAAACCAAACTGCTCTTCAAAACCCGCCCCAAGCCCATCATCACCCACGTGCCCAAGAAGGTGTGAGGGGAAGGATGTGGGCTATGAACTGTGACCTGCTGCTGGAAAGAACAGCAGGGACTTGGAGAGATCCAGGATTTCATCCCTGTCCTGCACAGGAGACTCTGGGGCTGCTGGCTCCTGTGTCTGAGCACCCAGAGCCCTTCCTGGGTCACTTTTCCCCCTAAAATGACTTTTCAGAGAGCAACCAAGCTCTTAGCCACAGACCTGTGTGGTGGATCACACCAGGGGATGTGGCTCCCAGTAGACAGGGACTTCCTGTGAGCCCAGGCAGGAGTGTCCCACCCCAGGGGCTGTCCACAGTGTCCAGCAGGTCCCAGGGATCCATGGAGGTGCCGGGGTGGAGATGTTTCCTTCTACCCCCTCCCTGCAGCTGTAGGGACACCAGTGCCACGCAGGGACTCGGGACCAACCTCCCTCAAGTCAGGAGGGACCCTCCCCAAAACACACCATATGTCCTCACTTCAAGTCTTTATTTCCACAACTCCATCAGGATATAAAAACCAGCTTTTTCCTCCCGAAATATGGAAAAAAAATCCCCCTGGCAGGTTCAAAAATAAATAGATTTACAAACCATTTGCGACAATACCAAAGAGCTACAAAAGTCTTCTAAAAAACCTTGTATTAAATTAAACAAAAACCAGCTAAAAGCTCCGTCATAGAAAGGGGTTTTTATCCAAGTCCTGAAAAAAGGACCCACAGGTGAATTCCCTGGGGAGGGGAAAGTTGGGAAGCACCTTGCCTAAATCCCCGTCCTCCCACCGCTGGGAAGGTAACGGGGTGGGAGTGGTGGGGCTGTGTGTTGGCCAGAGCACAATGTGGCCCCAGAGGGTCTCCAGCAACACCAGCCAACACACAGCCCACCAGTTTTCCCAGTTTATCCATGCCAGGATCCCCCCTTGGCTCTTTGGCAAAGCTGAAGGAACCTGCTGCCCTCCTGGAGCAGCCAGACCTCCGAAAGGCCCGGGGGGCTCCCCGTGGGTACGCGCCCGCACGCAGCCGTGGGCAGAGGCAGCACCAGCCAGCAGTGCCAGCACCGTGCTGGACGGAGACCGTGTGTCCTGGGGGTGGGAAGTGCTGTAGCACCATGGAGGTGGGACTGAAATCCCTGTAAAAAGCACCGAAGGGCGGAGAATTCTGGGGTGGGGTGTGGGGAGCGCGGCCAGCAGCGCTCCACACCGGGATGCTCCATAGGGCACAGCTGGGATGGAGCTGGCAGCACCTGGCTGGGTGATGGGCAGCCCTGGCTCGGCTTCTCCATGGCCAGCTTGGGATGGAAAAATGAATAAGTAGGAAAAATGTACATACTGATAAAGAAAAAAAGCAAGATTTCAAGATCTGATGAGAAATGCCAAGGGCTGGGAGCGCTCAGCGCTGCCCAGCAGCTCCGGGATCGGGGAAAAAGGGGACTGGGGGTGTTCACTCCAGCACGTGGGATCACCCCAGCACCTGGTGGTTCCAGGATGGGGAAGAGGGGACGGGGGGTGGTTACCCTGACACGTTGGATCGCCGTGGCACATGGCATGACCCCGGCACGGGACCGACCCACGGTCAGACCTCGGTGAAGACCAGCCCGCACTGCTCCTGCCTCTTGCCGCAGCGGCGGGCAACGATGGCCAGGTAGAGGGTGAGCAGGGCCACCCAGTAGCAGGCATAGAGGATGGCACCCGACACGAGGAAGGCCACCTCGGTCTCGCTGAAGAGGTCCTGGCTGTAGGCGGTGTAGGCCAGCCCGCCCAGCAGCACCGCCACCCACACCGACACCGGCAGCAGCCCCACAAAGTTCACCACAATGGTGCGGCGCCCTGAGGTGCCCCAGCCCGACTTGTTGATGGTGGCAATGGCGAAGATTTTGGCGGGCAGCAGGCTGGACATGTAGAGGAGGGCATAGAGGGACATGAAGATCATCTCGGCGTTGCCTCGCAGGAAGCAGGCATAGGTGGCCTTGATGACACCCACCAGCTGCACGGTCAGCAGGAACAGGAGGATGTTCCAGACGCGGCCGCGGTAGAAGAGCTGGATGACGGTGGCAATGAGGAAGAAGGGGAAGAAGCCGGTGACCACGGACTCATAGGTCATCCAGAGGTGATGCTTGTGGAACCAGAGCGCGTTGTAGAGCCACTCGCGGAAGTAGGACTTGCTCCAGCGGGTCTGCTGGTTGAGCCAGCGCAGGTACCGCGTGGGCGTCTCCGTCAGGCACTTGGAGCGAGCCGTGTACTTGGTCCGGTAGCCCAGGCTGAGCACGCGGTTGGTGAGGTGCCGGTCGTCCCCAAAGCTGCACTTGCTGCCCAGGAAGGTCTGGTGGTACCAGTCCTCGAGGAACTGCTGCAGCAGCGCGTTGCGGTACATGCCCAGGGGGCCGCTGATGCACTGCACGCAGCCGAAGTACGACTGGCACGCGCGCTCCACGTTGAAGGCCATCCAGTACCGCACGCTGCTCAGGAAGGAGAGCCACGAGTCGTACTTGTTCAGAATCTAGGGAGGGGATGGATGTGAGCCCCGGCAGTGCCGCAGCCCCCTGGAACCCCCAGCCCTGCCCTCCCTCGTGCCAGGGTACCTGGACATCGCCGCCGACGCCACCGACGTGGGGGTCGGCCTCCAGGATGCGGAGCATCTCGGCGGTGCAGGCGGGGTCCAGCACCGTGTCTGAGTCACACACCTGGGGGCAGAGGGAATGTCGAGCCCCGCTCCCGCCGCCCACGCGCGCCCGGCAGACGGCCCAGCCCACAGCCAGGCAAGCCCGAGCCACGGACGGCGAGACCAGGCAGAGCCCCGGAGACCGGCAGGCGATGGCAGGGAGCAGAGCGCTCGGTGGTACCGGGGCACCGCTGCCCAGGACACCCGTCTCTGGCTGCTGCCACTGAGGGAGGATCTGTCACACGTGGGGACCTGGCACCCCGTGCCCCGCTGTCCCAGGGGATGGCACCATAGCAGGCCGTGTGCTGAGGAGGTGATGGGACAGCCACGGGCAGCAGTGCGGGCAGGGCTCACCACCTCAGCCACCCCGGGGCCAGTGGCCCCCAGCCCTGGTGGCTCATGGCCGGTGCGTGGGGCCAGATCCGGTGCCAGGCACCCGGGAGCTACTGAGGATTCCCGGGGCTGCTCCCGTTCCACCCACAGCCCCTCAGCCCGGCCGCGCTGGCAGCGCTCATTGCACACACATCCCCCCAGCCCGTGCATGCACCTGGATATAGTCCACGGAGTCTCCAAGCGCCCGGAAGGCCGTGTACATCACCTCCCGCTTCCCGCCCCACTTCTGGAGGATGCAGGAGTAGGTGTTGGTGCGGACCAGCGCCTGAACACGGGCCAGCCCTTCCCGCAGCCCGGCCTCCGTCTCCCCCTCGCCCTGCGCGTGGAAGTTGCTCCTCCAGATGTAGCTGCCGGAGCGCTCGGAGCCCATCACCTCGTGGAAGATGTCCAGCATGTAGGTGTCGTCGGGGCCATTCCCGTCCACCACCATCACCACTTTGAGGTCAGGGAAGGCGATGCGCTTGACGGAGCGTAGGCACTTCGTCAGGTAGTCGGGGTCCTCCTGGAAGGCGGCGATGCAGAGGGCCACCGAGCGCCCCGGCCGCACCGGCTGCCCCTCGCCCCGCATCCGCCGGTGCTCCAGGAAGGCGAAGAGGCTCTGGATGAAGAGGTGCAGCCCCAGGATGGCCCCGTAGAGCCCGAAGGAGAGGTAGTGCTTCTCCGTGTGGATGAACTGGTACCCTGTGACGTAGGCGGCCAGGATTCCCCCCAGCACCGCCACGGCGAAGAGGCTGGTCCCCACGACACGCAGGGCCGTGGAGAGGCTCCCTGGCATCTGGGAGGACACGGGGCACCATCAGGGCAGGAGGACATCCTCCCCGTTATGTCATTAAGAACGCAAAAGCGGGGTGGCCCTGCTCCTCTGCTGCCCCACGGCCACCCTGTGCTGCGCCGGTCCCTGGTTTGGGGGTGACACCTTCCCAGCGCCTCCACGGGGCCAGAGGAGGTGCGGGGATCCAACACACCCCACCGTGCTTGGTGCCAAACGAGGTGTAGGGGTCCCAAGTACCCCACCGCGTACGGTGCCAGCACCCCCCATCCACCCAAGCAGGAGCACGGCTGCTCGCAGGCAGGTCTGGAGGACAGGGAAGGGCACGGGGATGTCAGGGAGCAGGGTGTCCCCGGGGGAATCACGGCCGCCCGGAGCCCTCCTCCACCCCGAGCGGGTGCGGCGGGACCCCCGGCTGCGGGGATGGCAGCAGCCAGACCCCCGCCCCGCTGCGGGATGGGACGAGCGGCGCGGGCAGGACGGGACTGCGGAGCTGCACCGGGAGCGCGGGCAGGGGGTGCGGGCAGCTCGGGGTTGTACCAGCACGTTCGGGGGTGCGGCCAGGGCACAGAGCGAGCCCCAGGGACCCCCGGCAGCACCTCCCAGGCAGCCTCCTCCGGCTTCTCCCCGGTCCCACAGCCCGCGGCGCTCCCGGCTCCTCCCGGTCCCGCAGCCCCCGGCGCTCCCGACTGCCCGTTACCCCCGGCCCCGCAGCCTCCTGCGCTGCCGGTCTCACGGCACCGCGGGGGCACCCCGAGCCGCTACCAGCGGGGCCGGGAGGGAGAAGGAGGGACCGGGACTCACCGTGGAGGTGCCGCCGCTCCCCACCCGCCGCCGCCGCTGTGCGCCCGGCCCGGCCCGTGCGGCCCCTTTATACCGCGGCGGGGCCGGCACCGCCCGCAGCCCGCGGGGGCCCCGCCCGGCACCGGCACCGGCACCGGCACCGCCGGCACCGCCCCCGGCACCAGCAACGGCACCGGCTCCAGCTCCGCCCGCAGCCCCCGGGAACCCGCCCCGCACCGCCAGCACCTGGCACCGGCCCCAGCCCCGCACTGCGGGAGTGATGACCGGCGCCGGCGGCACCGGCAGCACCGGCGGCACCGGCAGCAGCGGCACCAGTGCTGCACCGGCGCTGGCACCATCACAGGCATCACGGCACAGCCGCGATACCGGCGGCACCGGCGGCGGCTCTGGTGCTGCACCGGAACCGGCATCTCCATCACCCAGCACCGGCACAGAGCCACGGCGCAGGGACCGGCCACGCCATCTCCCCCCGCCCCGCTCTTGGGGCCCCTCTCATGACACCCATGTGTCACCTTCCTGTGCCACCGTGTCCCCCCGCGGCATAAGCCACCCGTGCCACCCTGTCCCCGTGGCCGGTGGGTGCCGGGGCAGGACCGGGGTCATCCCGGGGACAGCAGCACTTTGTCCCTGTGCCAGCCTGATGGCAGGGGACAACCGGCTCCTGGAGGGGCCGTTCTGAGTCTGTCGGAGGCACAGCCTCGACTCGGGGCTCAAATTCAGCACTTTTGGGTTTCTCACCCCGATCGCGTCCTGCTGTGCCGGGAGCTGGCTGCGAGGTAATGCCAGGATTGGGCCCGGAGGCTCCAAGCACCAGGAGCTGAGAGAGGGGATCCCTGCAGCAGGAACACCCCGTGCAGGCGGATCCCCCTGTCCGACACCCCCGGGGCCGTGGTGATGTTGTCTGGGAGCTTCCCCAGTGCCTGGAGTGAGCGGTGAGGACCCGGTGAACCCACGGATGGGACAAGGACCGGGACCCTCGGCACCACCAGCGGGGCTCCCATAGCCACGGTGGGGCACAGCGGGGCCAGACTGGCACGGTCGTGCCTGTGCCACCACCACGGTGCTGGGACAGGGTGTCTGCAGCCCTTCCTGTGCCCTCATCAGGCATCCCTCACTTTTTGCTCCAGGTGGAAACCAAACTCTCTCCACCTCTGGCACAGCTGCTGCCTTGCTCCCAGCGGCAGGACACGTTCCTGCTCCCGGAGGCAGGATGCCTGGGCAGTGCCCAGCCAGTGCATCAAATCAAGAGGCTTTTCATTCCAAATTCCTCCTCCGCCGTTCACAGCAGGCCCTGGACAGGCACAGCTGTCGGCAGCATCCCAGCGCGTGCCTGGGGTCTGACAGCAGCGCCAGCAGTGATGAGGAGTGCTTGGCCACGCACTCTCGGGTGAGGAGAATGGGCTCTGACTGCTTGTGCACTCACAGCAAGCCATGGCACCGGGTGGAGGCACAGACAGGACCCCCGACCTTGCAGAGAAGGAGGGTGCCGGGCCCCTGCATTTGGCAGGACACAGGGCAGCTGGGAAATGGGCCCTGGGGCTGTTCACGTTGGGGCCAGGCTGCCTGGTGCCAGGGGACTGAGGGAGCCACCGAGCTGGGTCCCTGAGGCCTCTGCTCTCCCCACACTCGGTGTGCAGCAGCTCTGGGTGCAGGAATGGGGCCCATGGTGCTGCAGCACTCATGGGGACTCTGATCTTGGAGTATCTGTGAGCACATGGTGGTGAGTGGTGGTCCCAGCCAGGTACCCTGTAAAGCCTCTTAGCCCTTCCTCAGCATGGAGAGGCTCTTGGTGCCTCACCAGAGGGACCCATCCTCAGAGCCTGGGGTGAGGGAGCCGCCCGACCCTTCAGCATCTTTGTGGTGTGAGTACAGTGTCAAGGAGGGGCCATGGAATTGCACTCTGGGGGTGCAGACAGCAGAGACCCCCTCCCTCGTGACGCCCCTCGGGGACAGCCACACATTTGGTGCTCCCTAGCCAAAGGGAACCTGAAGCCAGGGCCTGCCAGCTGCTTGCCCAGCTCAGGGCTCACCCTGGGGTTGATGTCCACCCTTCCACAGGACACAGAAGCTGGGACATGGCTATGATGGCACCCAAGAGCTTTGTGTGGCCCCACAGACATCACGGACACAGGGCTGAGCATGTCTCTGTTTAATCCCACACCTCGTGCCAGCGAGGTTCCCTCCCCATCGACAGCACCAGCGGGATCCTGGAGGGCACAGCAAGCCCTTCCCTCGGGGAGCCACTGGCCCTGAGCCCGGAGCAGGAACAGTTCATTTCCAGGGGCCCAGCCCCACTATGGCAGCACCACGATCTTCTTTTCCAGTGTCTGCGGGGGGAACAGGGCCCTCCTGACAGCGGTGTCCAGCTCCTCCAGCGCCAGCTGCGCGTGCAGCACCGCGGCGGCGTCGCGCTCGGCCGTCACCACGTGCTTCAGCAGGCGGTACAGGTCCCGCAGCACGTCCCGCAGCACCTGGGCACGGCGGGCAGGGGCAGTGTCAGCACCGCCCCACGGCGAGCCCCGGCAGGAGCGGCACCGAGCGCCGCGGCCCCCCGTGACTCAGTTTCCCCACATGCCGGCAGCGCGTTGTGGTGATCCTTCAGCACGGGGGCAGCGGGGCATGCCGGGATCCTGGCTGCGGGGATTCCCGTGGGGAACTGGCTGTTTCCTCCACGGCAGCCGAGTCCCAACACGCTCGTTACTGGGAATTGCGGAGGGAGGCCGCAGTGGTGGAAAAACTGGGCATTTCCAAGTCAAATCAGAGATGAACAACTCCCACAGCTCCCAAGAGCTGGCACTGACCCCAGCATGGCATGGCACTGCCCATGGCACAGCACAGCAGCTCAGAGGGACACCTCCACAAATCCCCCCTTCCCCAGGATCTGTTGAGGGAACCCTTTAGTGGGGAGTGCCCAAACTGGGCATCTCAATCCCTTGGGATTTTCCCTGGAAGCAGCTTGGGAATGAGCCCTGCAGCCCATATAGCGCAGGGGCCCTCCCCAAGGGATGCCCAGGAGCCTCTTGGGGGCTGTCCCTGCCCCAGGGACGAGCAGGGTGACCCACCTCAGTGACCTTCTCACTCAGCCCCCGCAGCAGCAGCACCACCACGTGCACAGCGGCTCTTCGCACCTCGGCCTCGGGGTCTGTCCGGGCTATGGCTGTCACACAGCAGGTGACCTGTGGGCACAGGGCAGTGAGGACTCAGAGGTGCAGGGAATCCCATCGGAGCAGCCACTGAGGGGCTGGCGATGTCCCAAGAATGAGGATGGGACTCCCATGCCCTGTGGGGTGCAGGCTCTGAGCAGCTCCTACCAGGGCCAGGTGGCACATGGATGCCTCAGGAAGCTGTATAACAGTCTGGATGAAAATTAGGCAGAGCCAAAGGAATCTAATTAAATCCCGGCAGTGACAGCCGGGAGAATTAGCAGAGCTCGCACCTTCCCAAAATAGCAGCGAGTGGCTCACTGGCATCACATCAACTGCCAGGATCCACCGGTGCCGCGCGGGAACCGAGGGGAGCAGCCCGAATGCCAAATTCATGATGTCTCACTCCAGAAGCACCATGGGGAGGGTAAAACTCTGGCTCCTGCGGGTCACAGACCCATCGGTTCCAGGGCTGCTGGGCCCTGGGAGTTGGGCTCACCCCACTGGGATCTCCCAGCAGCTCTCCCAGCTGTACCTCACCCACAGCCTGCAGCCGGGGTGGGTGAGGGCCAGCTCCTGATACTGATGATACTGATAATGATAATTAAGATAACGGGAGGGTAACAAGGTGTCATTAAGCGGGAGGTGTCTCTGGCAGTCACCACTTGTGCCCCCAGGTCTCCTCTGGCAGTGGCTGCCATGGGTGGAGCAGACACCTAAAAATCAGGGCTAGAATCTCCCTAGTGTTTCCTTCAGGCCCCATGACTTTTACCCTCCACAATATCAGCAATTATCACTCCTATCCCTTATGGAAATGTCCCGTTTCCATATGGAAATGTCCAGTTTCCATGTCCTCAGCAGCACAACTGTGTGCTCTAACGCTGTAAGGAGAGGTCCCATTCTCCCCAGGCAGGGTCAGGGAAAGGATGGAGCCGGTACCTCCTGGATGATGGATCCCAGCTGGAAGCCGAGGTGCTGGCAGAGCTCCCCCAGGTTGGAGAGGCTGCTGGCCCGCAGGGCACTGTCGGGATCCCGGGCACCCCGCAGGAAAGCCCGGATCAGCGGCTCCCGGTGCTGGAACACCATGTCCCCTGCAAGGGAGAGCAGAGCTGTCCTTCACCACCCTTCCTGCCAAAGCCCTGGCTCCTTTGGGAACAGATGGGTTGGGCATCTGCCTTGCAACACCACTGAACAGCTGGATGCAACATCTGGAGTGTGGCTTGTGCCCCTCAGCACACACCCCATGGCACAGACCCTGGGGCTCTTTGGCACATTCCAGTCTTCCCATGGGGTCACTCACGGCCCAGCAAACACACCAAGTGTGAATCTAAAATTCCCCCATCACCCAGACCCAATCCCTGCCCCAGTTAGCACACAGAGGTGCTGTGGATGTGTGAGACATGTGGACCATGAGAGCTCACACAGCCATGCCAGGAGTGTGGTCATCCCACAGGAGCTGAGCAGCTGTGTGCCCCATGGTGTGGACACACCTCCTATGAGCAGGGCCTTGAGGGGTGGAAAGAAAGCTCCAGAAGGCCAGCTGGCCTGTGGGTTCTGTTTCCCCAGCTCTCTCAAGCTCTGGAAGCTCTCGGACAATGGTGTCCTGCAGCAGATGGAGGCAGTGGGATGGATGCCTTGGGATGCCCCAGGGAATGATCCTTGTGGGCAGTGGAAGCTCCCCATCACCCTGCACATGGGGGCTCAGGCTGGGGACTGGCACAGGCTGGGGAAGTGCAGGGCAGTGCTGTGATGCCAAAGACTTGCTGGGAACGTATCATGCTCTGTGCCTGCAACCAGGACTGGGAATTACAGCAGTATGAGCAGTGCAGGGTGATCCCAGTGAGATCCCCTCCTCAGCCAGCAGCACACCAGCCTCTGTGCCAGATGGCTACAGAAGGGACATGCAACACTTCCTTTCCTCTCCTAGACAGGGAAAGCCACTCCCGTGGGACAGAAAACAGGGATGGCCACAGGGCAGGAGAGAGGCATGTTAGCTTCTTGGCAGAGCAGGAGAACTCAGAGAGAGCTCAGGAGAGCTGTGGAGCGGTCCTGGAAGTGCTGGGTAAATCCTTGCTCTCAGATGCTGAAGCTTTGCAACAGAAACAACTTGGTGCAATTTGTTCTATAAATACGCCGGCGAGCCGGGACGCGCCGGAGCAGCCGCCCGCGGCAGCGGCACCACAGCGAGCGGGGAGAGCGCGGTGGGGAACGTGCCACCAGCCCCAGGGCAGCTGCCAAGGGAAACCTGCAGCTGGCCAGACACACGGACATCACCCAGGGAGCTCCGGGACTGAGGGGCTCTGAGCTGATCACAGGAGCCCCACAGGACACAGTGGGATGCCCTGTCCCCATCCCAGCAGCAAGGACGGATGGTGCCACAGCCTGGCACTGACGGGATGCCACAGCTGGCAGAGCCCAGGGGTGCCACCAGTGCCAGGGAAGGTGACACAGGCCACAGGAGAGTCACAGTCTGGCGGTCAGGGGGTCCAGGCTCTTCAGGGGCGTCCCCAGCCAAGTCACACAGCACCCACCCGGTGACCAGGGACCTCTGCCTGGCTGCCCCAGCACCGCTGACACCGGTTGCCACCTCCCTGGCCACGTACAGCTCCAGCTGTGTGCTCCCGCTGGCCAGGCCCTCTCCACAGAGTCAGACAAGGCATTTTAGGACGTGTCCCAACAGCAGATGCCAGAAAGGCCTCATCCAGCTTTTACCTCTCAGCCTGGCGTGTCCGGGCGCTTCCTGGCAGTCTCCAAGCCCGGTGCTGCTGACCGAGGGGATGGTGGGCTGCTGGCAGGACCCGTCATCCTGCTCCTGCTGCTGGCAAACCCCCACCAGCTTCTCTTGGCTTTTGGACCTTTCCCACCTTCTGACAACAGAAATCCCCTGTGGGCTTTCCCCCGGTAACGGTGAGGCTGAGCAGTGCTGTGGCTGCTGGCAGCAGGCAGTGCCATGCCCATGGACTCACCCAGTGCCCGGGTGACACGCATCAGCACCTCGCCCAGCTTCATCCTGGTGACAGCAGCCACAGTGTCCTCTGTGCCCTGTGCTGGGCGCTCATACTGTGCCAGCAGGACAGGCAGAATCCGCTCTGGATAATCGCTGGAAAGCAGGGCAATGCCTGGAGGGGAGAAAAACTGGAAAATCAGTAATTTAGCAGTTGGCAGCAGGTGTCCACTCGCTGCTGGGTGATGTCCTTTGACCCAGTGGGGACTTGTTGCACTGGGGGGCAGCTGGGCACTGCAGCCAGTGCTTGGGCAAAAGGTCTGGTGACTGCTCCCAGCTCTTGGCCATCAGCACATGGTGCCAGCATGTCTCTGTCCCCACTGGATTTGCCTGGCCCAGACTGGGAGCAGAAGCCAGTGCGTGCCGCATGCCCACTGCATCTCCCTGGGCTCGATGAGAGACCAGATCCCAGAAGCAGGGATCAGACTCTTCTCCTGCTCCAATGCCCTTCCCTGAACACACTCCAGCCCCTCAATGACTGTCTTGTCATGAGGGGCCCAAAACTGACCCCAGGATTCCAGGTGTGATGTCCAGGAATACATCACTGGAGTCCGGCTCCATGAAACCCAGCGGTGCCACAACCACTGGCTCAGCCCCAGCCCCGCCGCTGGGCAGGGAGCAAGTGGGACATGGGGACCCGTCTGGCACAGCCCCAGCCCCACGGGTGGCACAGCTCGGCATGGCACAGGTGGCGCTGCCATGGGCTGGGTGAGTCAGTGGAAGGAACCGCACCAGGGTTAATCACCGCTGCGGCCGCACTGCCAAACGTGCGGCAGCTGCAGCGGCGCGTTAATCACCGGGACGTTACGGCCCCTGCGCGCCGGCCGCGGGCAAGGACGGACCCGTCCCTCTCAAGACCGTACAGGCAGTGGGAAGAACAGCATAAACTCCTTTCCCAGCTGCTGCCAAAGGTTACCAACCCAAGGGCAGCGGTGCCAGCATCGCTGTGGGCCAAGGGAATGGCACTTCCACAGAAGCCAGGGGACCGTGACCATCCATTGTCACCCACTGCGGAAACACCTGCCTGCAGATCCCACAGGCTGTGGGGCTGTGCTGAGCGTGTCGGAGCAAGCACTGACCTGTGGGTTTCCTGGGAAGGGATGTGAGTGCTCAGTACCTTGGCAGAGCCCTGAGGGAGCACCAGTGGGTGCCCCTGGTCCTGCTGCTCTGCCAGCCTCAGCTGTGGGTGCCAGGCCGGGGTGCTGGGGCTGTGCCCAGGCTGTACTGGAACTGCAGCCCCTGTGGCACAGACCTGGCACAGGGATGCTGACCAGCTCCAGGGAGTAAGAATAACAGGGAGATGAAGTCTCCAGCTTTAGGAATTCAGCATGGAGCTCACATATGGCCCCAGGCTTGATGGAACAGCACAAAACCATAATTTGGGACGGCAGGAGATGCCGAGCCCTCAGCCTGGCCATGGCTCTCCTGCTCTTCACCCCCAAGGCCCTGAGCCCCCACAGCACAAAACCTTCCCTGACAAAGTGCTGGCACTCTCCCCGAAAGGCACTGCTCACCTTGGATGGCAGAGAGGTAGACAAAGGCGTCCTCGTGCTGCACATTCTCCAGAAACACCTGGAAGGAAGGAAAGTGCTATCAGCAGTGACCCTGGGCTGGGCCAGCAAGGCCAAAGGGCTCCAATAATTGTGACCATCTGCAGCCCGACGGCACATTCAGCAGGGGACAGGGACCAAGGCAAGGGACAGGGACCGCAGCAGGAGCCTGGTACCTGCAGCAGCTTCTCCTGCAGCCCAAGTGCCTCGGGATCCCGCTGGGTGACCAGGCTGGCGAGGCTGCGCAGGGCAGCTGCCCGGCTGGGGGGCTGGGGGTCGTAGGCTGACACCAGCAGCTCCTGGAGCCCAGCTGGGGCCAGGCTGTGGGCACAGGGGGCTGCAGAGGCGCTGGGCTCACGGCACGTGCTCTGCTCTTGGCTGCTGTCCCTGTGAGCCCCGGGGCCGCTGTGTCTGTGCTGCAGTGATGTGGGGCTGGGGGCTCTGCCAGGAACACCAGCAGGGCTCTGTGCTCCCGTGCCAGGCTTCCTGCCCAGCACGCCGTCGGCAGCGGTGCCCACTGTGCCGGGGGAACAGGCGCCGTGGGTGCAGATGGCGATGCGCAGGTCTGAGGCCAGCTCCTGGGTGAGGGGCTCGGGGTAGGTGCGGGACAGCTCCTCCAGCAGCGGCACCAGCCGCTTCAGCACCACGAAATCACTGGATTGCAGCTGTGGAGGGAGAAGAGCAGCGTTGGCAGCAGTGTAACGAGGGCTCACTCCCTGGGGTGCTCACAGGAGGGTGGGCATGGGGTGAGGAGCTCCAGAGCCCCATCCCCAGCTCGTGAGCCAGGCTCCGGGCACCACGAGCTCCTCTCAGCCCAGCGCCAATCCCAGCCCTGGCAGCAGCCACGGGAAAAGGTGGGAAGTGCATGAACCTGAAGAACAAGGGTATCTGGGTCTGGGGGCCAAGCCAGGGACATCCCTCCCACCAGCACTGTGCCATCAGTCCTGCCTGGAAGGACTCCCAGCACAGCAGCCATGACCTGTCCTGAGCTGGAGAAGCTCCTGCCCTAATCTGGATTTAACTGCTAAAATCTGGGATGTGAGGCCTGAAAAAGGGTGCTTTAGCAGAGATTTTGGATGATTGCATAAAACCCCTCGCCTGCTGAAACCCAAACAGCTCTGCAGCTGCTTCCAAAACCTTTCACATTCCATTTTCCAAATTATGTCACTCCCATTAAGGCAGAAGTGGCAGAAGGAGCTTGCCTGGGAGGGGCCCATTGCAGCAAAACTCTGGCTTTAACTTCTCTTCAACCACAGTTCTTTTCTCAGTGTTAGAAATTTAGCAATAAGAGATAATTAATGATCTCTTTCTGTTAACAGCTGGATTTTCCTTAGGGCAAATCCAGGGATGAAGCAACCCCAGCAGCTCAGCGATGGCAGCACGTTAATGGATGTGCCATTACTCCCCATGGCAGCTCCACTGAGTGACACGGAGCTCATACATATATATAGGTATTACAAGGTAACTGAGAGGTATAAATAACAATATAAATATGTATAAAATGTAAATATAAAAATATAAGGGGATTTTCAAGGGTACAGCCCACTTGGGAAGTTCACAATGCTCTGCAGCCGAGTCTGAGACCGTGTGGGGATGCAGAGGGTGCAGTGCTGGTATTTAAAGATGCCGTACATGACTACCCTGCTCTGTCAGTGCCTTTTTAGGAGATTATAAATGAGTTAATTAGGCTCTTGGGGGTGCCCTGCTCAGATTGAATCCTTGGTCAGAACCCCGGCACTGCCCCGGGGCAAAAAATTTTATCTATATCTCTATAAATCTATTTACAGGCTGTGACAGAGCAGGGACCCCGAGCCAGGGCACCCAGCTGTGCCACAGCACCCTCGGCTGGGCATGGCAGTGCCACACAGGCCCCACCCTCACCCCTCACCTGGACAGCCCCGCCGAGCACGGCGGCCACCAGCCCCATGGCCATGGCGAGGGTCTGCGCCTCGGGCGCCGCGCCGGGGCCCTGCGCGGGCCGGACACAGGCGCGGTGCAGCACGGCCGCCACGAACTCCTGCACCTGCCAAGGGAACAGCTGTCAGGAGCAGTGACACCCCAAAGCACCTCCCCTGCAGCTCCTGGGGCCTCTGTGCCCAGCTCAGTCTGCCCATCCCACGCAGCTCTCCGGCACAATTCCACCCGAATTCAAGGAGTGTCCGGACAATGCTCTCAGGGATGCACAGGGTGGGATTGCTGGGGCTGAGCTGGACTCAGTCATCCCTGTGGGTCCCCTCTAATTCAGAATATTCTGTGAAACCCTTCCCATTTTCCTCCTGTTGTTGCTACCCCAATCCCAGTGTGGGCTCAGCCAAGTCATGTCTGCAACTGGGACAAGGTGATGGTTGAACTGGTGGGGTCTCCAGACCCCGATGGGGCTGGAGGAACACAGGGATCCCAGCTCCATCTCTGCCTCCTGCCTGGCTCCACCATGGATGGAAACTGGGAAGGCAACTGGGATAAAAGAGGAGCTCAGGGTGGGTCTGTATGGAGTTGCCCTAGGTAAAGGTTTGAAAATTCCAGAGCCAAGGAGCTCCAGCCCCTGTCCACAATTCTCCAGGCCAGCCTCGCCCTTGTCCTGCACAGCTGACACTCCAGCTGGGCCATCTCCTGTGTTCTCACTTTGTCATTATTCCCACAATATTTTTATTGCACATGTAACGATGCTGCCTGGCTGGCACTGGCCTTCTCCACACTTGGCACCAACACCTTTGATCCCACGGGCTTCCTGCCCTCCTAACAGATCCTGAAATTAGGGAGTAGATGTCCTCCATGCCTTATCTTCTCCCAGACAAGCCTGGGAAGGGTTTGGATCAGGGTCATTCCTACCTAACAGGTGTGTTGCAAAAGGAGTTTGTGTTCTTGTTCCAGAAAACAAACTCCTATTGCACCAAATTCCAAACTTCCAGCCCCAGGGCACTGGGTGCAGGCAGGGTTTCCTCCTCTCCTGCCAGATTCCTTAAACACATCCCTTAAGCAAGGAGGGAAGCTGTGGAAAAAGGCTTTGGAAAAGGCTGCATGAAAGGCTCAGGTACCTGCTGGGATAATTATTCCAGAGAAGAAACTCCATTAAACAGCAAGTAAGTGAAAAAAATTGGAATATTTGCTCTCACAACACAGTAACACACAAGCTAAAGGGGCTGAAGTTATATGTAATATAAAAAAAAGGAAAATTGTGAATAAATAACAGTAGATTGCAACTGAGAAAAATTAAAACTTAAAAAAATAATCTAGGAAAAAAAACCATTTTAAAGTGGGAGGGAAAAAAATGAAAAATAAAACACTGAGGCACAGTTGTGTCTGTGGCAGGAGGAAAGAATCCTTGGTGCAGTGAGGGAATCAAGTTGACCTTGGTTATGGAGAAGAATATGTAAATAAAATAATTGTGCAGTTGAGGGGGGCACAGTGGCTGCTGCTCCTGGGCTCCAGCTTTGGAAGGATGGATCTCACTTGCTCCCACCTCATTAGGTTCCCCCAAACACCCCAGGGAACCCCACACTGCAGAACCTGCTCAAAGCCTGTCCCTGTCCCAGCCCGGGGCCTCCCTGAAACATAACCCCAGGCAGGAGGATAATGGATTTTTTGTCTGGATTTCTTTGGTGGTGGGGTTTTATCCCAGACTCCCGGCTGGACCCTGAAACCTGGCAAAACCCTTCCCCGTTTCCCACCCCGACTCTCCGGCCCCGGTGGGTGGGAGTGATGGGGAGGCAGGTGGGGACAAAGCGCTGCTGGCTGTGTCCCCTCTGCTGCTGAGCATACAAAGGCTCCTTTGTCCCAGAGGAAACGTGAGGAAACCTGCCTGAACTGTGACTGCCCCTGCCCACGGCAGCACGGGGAGCTGGCATGGCTGGGGCACTGGGGAAAAACAAAAAACAGGATGAGGAAGTTAAAAGACACCGGATCTGCCAGGGGATCCACAAGGGAATGCCATGCTGCCCTCTGTGTCCAGCTGCCTTCCCAACCCCATCCAGGGCAGGCTCAGGGGGAAAGACTTTAAAAATCATTTTTGGGACCAAGGTCAAGAGGCACCAGTGGCCTTTGAAATTACAATATTTAATAAATTTGACACTGCCCATTCATGAATGTAGGAGCACAGTTATGCCAACCAGGTTGCTGCCATCCAACCTGGCCTAGGGCACTTCCAGGGGTGGCACAGCCACAGCTTCTCTGGGCAACCTGTCCCAGGGCCTCACCATCCTAACAGGGAGGAATTTCTTCACTACATTCCTTCTAACCCTGCCTTCTGTCAGGGGGACACCATTCCCCTTTGTCCTGTCACTCCAGGCCCTTGTACAAAGTCCCTCTCCAGTTCCCTTGGAGCTCCTCTAGGCACTGGGAGTCTCTCTAAAGGTGACTCTGGACCGTTCTCTTCCCCAGGCTGAGCAATCCCTTTGCTCCTGGAAGCATTCAGCCGGTCCCCCGGGCTTTGCCATGACCAACCTGCACAATGTCAGTGAACACCGTGTCGGAGACGCCCTCGCACAGCGCGGCCACGAGCTGCAGAACCAGCAGCTTCCTCCCCTGCCTGGCCTGGTACTGCTCCAGCTCCAGCAAACTCCCTCCAGGCTCCACAGCTGGGTTTGGAGCCACCTCATCCTCCACAGCCACCTGAGTCAGCTCCTGCCGGGAAGGGAGCGCAGGACACGGAGAGGCAGCGGTTAAATGTCAGAACCAGCGCCAGCAATGCCAGGTCCTCACACCACCACCTCCTTCCAGCTGGTAGGTGAAGGTTTCTGAGAGCTGTCCACAGCTCCTGGGTGTCCCATCCCTATCCCCTCCTGTGACTATGGGCTGGGGCACAAAATCCCAGTCCAAGCCAGGCCTGGAGGGAACTGTGGGGGCTCCACGAGAGATCAAAGGAAGCAGGTATGGGGCCCCTCTTCGAGAGCCAAGGAAGCAACAGGGATTATTCCCAGCCTCCAACACACTTCAGACACGCTCCTGTTGTTAAAACAGCCCGGGGGAAGGATGAGGGTTAACCCCTTCAGGGACAGGGCTGCTCCCACTGCTTGGCTTCCCACCCAGCACACAGAGCTGCTCCAGCACAAGCCATACCCCAGGACAGGGGGATGATCCCTCTTGCCTTCTGCTTGTCCAGGGAACCCCCTCCTGCAGGTGTGCCCCAACCAGGGACTGGCTGTCCTCACCTTCAGGCAGTGGATGAAGAAGTCTCCTGCCAGACCACTCTTCTGGCAGTGGGAAAGGAGCTCCACCAAGCTCTCCACATGGCACTGCTCCAAGGAAATCTTCTGGTACAGGGCCTCATCTTCATCACTGGAACAGGTCACTGTATCACCCACACGAACACACCCACAACCCCCTGACCCCCAGACTCCAGGGCATGGTGAAATCCCAGTCTGCATTTCTCTGGAAGCCTTCCTTCCCAGCACTTCCCAGCAGAGCCTGGAGGCAGCTGAGCCAAACATTGCCCAGGTCATTTGGGCTCTGCTTATTAACTAATCTGCACTCATTAACAGAAACCATGAGCCCAAAACATACATTTCATTCAGCCCATAAATAACAGGATTAGTGCTGGCTAAGTTAGCCAGTGGTCAGAGCTGTGGCAGTGGGGCATGGGCAGAGCCAGGGCCAGCATGGAACAAGTTTGAAGTAGTCACAGTTTAAGCAAGGCAGAGCTGCTCTAATTCTGGCCTTCCAGTACCTAAAGAGAGTTTATAAAAAGGCTGGAGAGGGACACCCTGGCAGAGATTGCCCAGAGAAGCTGTGGCTGCCCCATCCTTGGAAATGCCCCAGGCCAGGGGACGGGACTTGGAGCAACCTGCGACAGTGGAACGTGTCCCTGCCCATGGCAGGGGGTGGAACAAGATGATATTTAAGGTCCTTTCCAACCCAAAACAGCTTATAATTCTAATTCAGATCAGGAATAGCTTGAAAAGAAGCCAAACCAAATGTATTTGTGGGGATTTTGCTGCAGGTGCCCCCAGCTCCCAGCACACCCCTGGGCACACACAGCTGTGCCTCTGCCTGCCCCACAGTGCTGCCCTGGGCCCTCCTGCCAGCTCACAGCCCCTCTCTTTAAACCCAGCCTCCTGCTGCCAGACATCCCAGCCTGCGTGGCTGGAGACTAAAGGCTGCACTTAATGCCCAGCATGGCCAGCTCTGCCTCTGCCTAGAGACCATCTGCCCACGCCAGAGGAGCTCCGGGGCTGCTCCGTGACGCTGGCACTGCCACAGCCTGTGCTGTGACTGTGCCACCTGTGCCTGAGGGACACACTCACTGTGTCACCAGAGTGTGACAGGCTCGGGCTGGAGGCTGGAAGCTGAATCTGGGGGGTGTTGAGATTGGAAACACACATCCCATTCCCAGAAACTCTGCAGGCAGGGCTCAGGAAAAGCAGACAGGGAGTGCACGCCAATGCTCAGGTGGAGCATGACGCTTTTTGGGGCTGGAAGTCAGAGCTCTGCACCATGTCCAGGGAACCTGGGGGCTCTGTTGGCTCTGTAGGAAGTGTGGAAGCATCACCTGCCTGAGCTCAAGGGGATGAGACCCTCTGGGATGGCACTGGCAGCCCCCTGCTTGCCCAGGACCTCTGCCAGGCTTCCCTGGAAAGCCCTGGGTGGTGAGTGACTGTCCCACAGCACTCACCTGATGGTCTCCTCCACGACAATGGCAGCACCGCCCTCGCTGCCCACTCGGAGCTGGCACTGTGGGTGAAGGGGGGGCACGTGGCTGCTCAGCCTGGCCAGGCCTTCCAGCACAGCCAGGGACTGCTCCCGCTCCGCCTTCTCCAGGAACCACAGCAGGATGTCCTGGCATGGGGAGCTGGCAAGGAGAAAGGAGCCAGTGGTGACATTGCTCTGCCCACTGCACCTTCCCTGAAAGCCTTTTGGGATGAGTGACATGATGCTCTGGAGCAGCCGTGGGCTCTCCTTGGGATGCTCCAGATCCTGGCTCTGGCAGCTGAAAGCATTTGTGCCTGTTTCTAAGGGGATCAGCAGCACATCCTGCCCTTCTGGCGCTCCCAGATGGAAGGATTTGGGTTCCTCCACACTCCAGGCTGGCAAGGAAGCACTGTGAACACCCCTGGCACGCCCTGCCTGTGCCTCACGCCGAGGTGACAAGGGCTGCTGGCAGTGCCAAGGGAGAGGAGGAAGGAGATGGGAGCGCTGAGGTGGCATGGGGAGCCCTGCCAAGGAGAGAAGCAGGTTAATGAGGTGAAGCAGCCACGCTGCCAGGGGTCTGGAAACCCGAACGCTTCCAGGCAGCCGTGCATTCAGTCATCCCTGCCAAATTCCTTAGCAAAGGAAGCAGTGACTGCTGGCCCAGCAGCAGCGTGAACTTGGCACGTTCCACCAACTTGTCACTGCACTCACTGCTCTTTGGAGTGATTCATGAGGCCTTTAGCAACAGCAGAGGCCGAGTCTACACACACCTTTTAGGGAAAGCCTCCACATGCCAGGATCCCCAGAGCACTGTGCAACACCACCAGGAAGGTTTTTACCAGGCCTGACTCCAGGGAAAGCCAGGGGGGGAGCAAGGAGAGAGGACAGCCAGCACCTGGTCACCCCTGTCCCAGCCACAAATGGCACATGTGGTGATTCCCACTGTACAACAGTCATGGGGAGCTGGGCACAGAATGGGGGATCAGCTGCCAGGAGGCAGGTCCTGATTGTACCAGATTGGAGAATGATCCTGTACTTCCAGGAGACAGTGTAGATCCCTCCATCCAGTTTCCTGCATCACTACATCCATCCATGGACAACCACAACCCCTGCTCTAGGCAGGGCCACCCTGTGCTCCCGAGGGCATGCTCACCTCTACACAGAACATTCTGGCTTCAGGGAAGACAAAAGCTAATGTGAGAATGGCTTCCTCAGGCACAGGCTGCCAGTGAGGTGGTGTGCCCTGCCTGTGGTTACTGCCTGCTTGGAATGAGAGTGCTTTGGGATGAGAAGATGGATCTCTGCTCCTGCCTGTGCCCCGAGCGTGGCTGTTGGAGGTGGGCAGAGCCCAGCAGATGAAACCCCAGCAGAAGCCGAGTACAGATCCTTCCTTACCGTAAGTATGACACATTCTGCTTGGCGAAGGAATAGAGGGAAAAAACCACTCCCAGGACTGACTGTAAGGATCCCAGCAGCAGGCTCGAGCTGTCATTCCCAACCACATACACCTACGGAGAGCAGGGCACAGGGAGGGGAGTCAGTCACCTGTGTGGGGCAGAGGGAAGTTCAGGAACACGTCTGTGCACAGGGCAGCTACCAGGGAGGAAGGTGGAGGGTTCTCAGCCTCTTCCTTCAGTCTGGAGGCTGTCTTCCCTGATTATGCCACATTCTCTATTAAAAGCTGCCTTCAGCACCATCTTTCTCCACGAATTTGCTTAACCACAGCAGGGCTCCAAGCTACAGGAAGGCTGCAGGAAGTCTGCTGCTTAGAAGTAAGGTCCTGCCCTACCCAGGGATGCAACAGGCCCCCTGGAATGAGCAGATCTTCACTGAATTACTGTAAGTCTCGAACAGAGATCAGTCACTAGCAGGGCAGCTGGGCTAGTGGGTGCTGAGCTGAGGCACTGCATTGGTCAGGCTCTGGAGGGACTGCAGAGGCTCTGGGAATGTTGTTGGTGCTCAGGGTGTATTACAGGGGCCCTGGGGATGTTGTAGAGGCTCTTGAGAGCGTTGCAGGGGTTCAGGGCTGATTGTAGAGCCCTGCTCCTCTCCTCCACCACATCCAGCCCCCTCCCAAGAGGCTGAGAAATGGTCCCCATAGGGCCCTGCCCTGCACACAGACCTGTTTCCCTGTGCTAATCCCCATGGAGCCATTCCTCCTCCCCAGACCCTTGTGTACACAAAGCCTCCCCACGAAGCCCCAAGGATGGTTTCTCACTAAGCATCAAATGACACTTGCTAGGCAAGAACCTCCCCCAAACCTGGGGGACCCCTCACTACTCTGGCTGCTGTCAGGCCCCCAGCACTCTGCCACTAAGGAGGGGCCCACCCCAACCCCCCCAGCACTGCTCTGGGAGGGAGCAGCCCTCCAGACCGGTCTCTGCCTGCCAGCCAGTTACAACAGATCATTACTGGGAAAATAGACAACAATCCCAGCATTTAAGAGCTTAGCCTGCCTCGGGGCATGCCAGGAAGCAAGTCACCAGCTTCTGAAATTTGAATTCCTGGACTGGAGATGTCCTTTGGTTTGGAATGTGCAGCAGGAAGCTGCTGGAGCCTGCAGTGTGGCACTGGGGTTACTGGTGGGAATGGTAGGAAGTGGAGTTATGAGGGGAGGTGTCACAGGAGAGACCTCCACAAAAAGCCCCCATCCTTCACAGGAAGCACAAGGATGGACCTCACCAATCCTACAAATACCAGAACCAAGATCTGTGCTCCAAGGAAAGCTCAGAGCTCCTTACAGTGCCTAAGGGGGCTCCAAGAGGGCTGGAGAGGGACTTTGGACAAGGGTCTGGAGTGACAGGACAAGGAGCAATAACCTCCAACTGCAAGAGGGTGGGTTAAATGGGATACTGGGAAGGAATCCTTCCTTGTGAGGGTGGTGAGACCCTGGCACAGCCCATGTGGGGGCTGGGATACTCCTGCAGATGAAGACCAGACAACTGAGCATGACTGCAGGAGACACTGTGTTGGTGTGGCCCAACACACTGAGCTGCTCACCAGGTCTCAAACCAGCTCTTTCTCTCACCCAAAGCAGACACGGTACCTTGAGCATATCTTCCACACAGCTGCCCAGCTCTGCCTCTGGCACCAGTACAGCCCCTGGTGTCAAATCCTCCAGTGCCAGCTCTGAAAGCAAAGAGCAGAGACATGAGACCCCAAAACAGCCTGGAGCCCCCAGCAGCAGAACTGCCCCACCATTCCCTGCACCCAACAGCACTTCCACAGCTTCCTTCCCTCCCCACAGGAGCAGACCAGCCCTCATTAGCCATACTAATTGTGCTGCAGTGTTGTAAACCCCCCAGCACACACAGAAATCAACAGAAACCACAACTCCATGATGGATGATTCCCCAGAGAGCTGCTAGCCAGCGTGGGGAACCCATGGCTTCTGTCTGGAAGCCCAGAACAAGGATGTCAGGCTGGGAGAGGTTCCCAAGGAGCACGGGGCAGAGCCAAACTGCTCAGCTCTCACGCTGCAGTAACTGGACTCAATGAGGAGTAAATATGGTGTACCCAGACAAACTGACAGGGTCAGCACACAGAGCTGGGCTCCCACCCTCCACAGCCTGGCTGCCAGCCTGAGAAAATTCAGATGGAATGACAAAAACCAGTGAGAAGAGAAACCAGACCCTTCCCCAGTCCAGGTACCTGCGGCCTCGGAGCAGCGGCGGAGCGGTGCCAGCAGGGGCTGGAGCAGGTGCCTCTCTGCCAGCTGTGGCTGCTCCCTGGCCATGGTGAGCAGCGTGGTGGTGGCCACACGCTGGAACTGCCGCGCTGCCACTTTGTCCTGGATGTGCAGCAAGTCCAGAATCTGCAAGGAAAAGGAAACAAGGATCAGCACCCCCTCAGAGGGGGCAGCCTGGCGCCTCGCAGCAACCAAGGAGCCGCCCATGTGCTGCTTTGCTGGGCAGCTGGCACGACATTCCATGTGTGGAAGAGCCAGTGTCCTTCCCAGGCATGCAGGATACCTTTCTGGGCTCAAACCAGGAGCCTGCACCACTCCCAGAGCCAAAGGCTGGAAGCAAGAGCTACACACAGAGCTCTTGTGTAGCACAGTGCCAAGTACCATGTGTGATCAGACAACATCATCCAGCATTTCAATAAAACACAGAAAACTGAAGAGAAACATCCTACTGCCAGAAAAACATGTCCACATTGTGCTGGCCTGAGCCAGGCCACACTCAAGCAAAAGGAACAGCCCCAGCACTCTCCAAGCTGGAAGCTGGCTCTGCATTCCCCAGCAGAGGGGACAAGGGACTTACCTGGGGGCACACCTGTCTGTAGTAGTCCTCGAGGGACAGGCACTGCTGTGGGCAGGCAGCCAGGATCTTCCCAACTGCATCACACTTCCTCCAGTCCAGAGCTGCTGCTTCAGCACCAGCACCACCTACAACAGCAGCAGAAATCCTGGGTCAGCTCTGACCCACCGCCAGCTCTGGCTGAAGCCAGGTGTTCCTAGCCAAAAATTGGATTTTGAGCTCTAATTTCTCTTGTTAAGCCAAGCATCTTTCAGGAGACACCTGAACTTAAGGATAGAAAGGGGAAAATTGCAGTGCAAGAGCTCTGATAATGGAAAACAACTGCTACAGCCAGGTGGGTGAGCCAAAAGGTGGGGAGAGGCTGTGCTTGGACAGTTGGAGTTGACCAGACAAGATTTTGGCACTAAAAACTGTGGGATTCAGCTTGTGGAGAGCAACAGCTTCCCTCCCTGCAGGAGATGGAGAGCAGGGGATGGGTCTCACTGTCCCTACAGCTCTCACAGCCCAGTGTGCAGCACAGCTCCCACCACACTGGCACGGTGACAGGGCATTCCTCAGGACTGATCCCACTCTGGACAAACACAAGCTGTGACCCCATAAAGGCACAAACAGGATACATGGGCTTGGACCCTTTCAGCGTGGCCCTCAAACATATGTGTATCCCAAATTAGAGCAGTTTGGGAGCTCAGCGCAGTCAGAGGCAAAGTCTGTGTGTCACTATGTCACCTCAGCCTGGCACAAGTCAGCTCCTACATCCAGCTCTTGTGGTTCTTGTGCCCTTCTGGGCTCCTTCTGGGCCTCTCACAGGCTGAACTGTCTCAAGACACCTCTGAATCTGTGATGCTGGGACCCAGAGCCCCCCACTCACCGTCTGTGCCCTCTAAGACACCCCGAACCACGGCCTGCACCCCGCCAGGCCTCAGCAGCCTCTCGGAGAGCAGGTGTCCACAGAGCCGCCGCAGCCAGGCCGGAGCTGCCCCGGCACTCGGAGACCTCTGGAAGGGAGCAAAGGAGCAGGGTAAGGAGCGTATTTGCACACACCTGTGAAAACCCCACCTCTGGACAAACAGCCCATGCTCTGACAGAGAGCACAGGACACAGACAGGCTCTGAATTGGTGCTTCATCCAGTGGCATAAAGCAAATCGGGAATTAATGAGAGGACAGCCCTCAGGTGCTTAGCATGCCATTCCATCCCTGGAAGTGTGCAAGGCCAGGCTGGACAGGGTTTGGAGCAACATGGGATAGTGGAAAGCAGGCCTGCACATGGTAGTGGGTGGAATGAGATGAACTTTGAGATCCCTTCCAGCCCAAGTCATTCTGGGATTCTATGATTCTATCAAGGGCATTAACCCATGGGGACTTTCTAAAACAACACTTAAGACATTCCCCATCTCCTCCTCCCCAGGAGGCTTTGGAACGGCCCCAAAGAGCAGCAGGCGCCCTGTGTCATCCCCTGAGTGTGAAGGTTGAGGTTTGGAGGAGCAGAGCTGTTCTTGGCCAGGCACGGCAGATGTGGGTGCCAAGCCAAGGCAGAACGTGCCGCGATGACAGTCCCTGACACACCCTGACACCCACACTCATCTCCTGCAGAGCAGGGCTGGAACGACACACAGCCAGCAGCCTTGTCAGTGCTCAGGGACTGCTTTTTAAGGTGTAAGAACATTTCCAGAAGAGCAGCACCCTCGGAGTGTGCTGTACGGACCCTGCTGGCCCCTTGCCGGGGATGGCCCCGGGTACCTGCTTGGGCTGTCCCTGCAGGACGAGCAGCTCCTGCACCGCCAGCGGCTGGTAAACACGGTCCAGGATGTCCCTCAGGGCTTCCCGGCACCGCGCTCGCTCCGCTTCCGAAACACCCTGGAACAAAACATACCAGGGCTGATGAGAACAGCCTGGCCGGGCGCTACAGCCGCGGTCCCGACGGCGTGCCGGGCTCCGTGCCGCCGGCTCTTTCTCTCGCAGCGGCACGGCGGGCAGGGCACGGGAGGCACCGCCTGAGGAGCGGGCTGGGGCTCGGTTAGACACCCACACCGCCACCGGGGAGCGGGAACACGGGGTGCGAGTGTGGCACGGACCTGGCAGAGGGCGGCGGGGCCGTGTCCCAGCCCGCAGAGCCCGAGGAGGAGCAGACGGAGGTGTCGGCCGAGCAGCGGGGCGCCCAGGGCGGGCAGCCGGGCCAGCTCGACCAGCGCAGCCACG
>NC_031780.1:968041-1003790 GCF_001522545.3 Parus major
CCTCCAGCGCCGCCGCGTTCCTGCGCAGCGTCTCCGGGCACAGGGCGGGCTCCGAGCCGGGCTCGGCAGCGTTGTCGCCATCACTGGGCGGCCCCAGCAGCAGCTCCAGCGCCTCCACCACACGGCCCGGCTCCGGGCCCGGCCGCGCGCCGCCCGCCATGTCGGGACGGCTGTCAGCGAGCGCCGCCATGCTGCCGAGGTCAGGGGAAGGGGCGGGGCCGCCGCCGGCCGCCATGACAGGGAGGGCGCGCGAGGGGAGAGGCCGGGCTGCTGGCCGCCATCTTGGGGAGGTCGGGAGAGGGAGGAGAGAGCGGCCGGGGCGGGCCTGGGGACTCGGGCTGGGCCGGAGAAATGGCTCCCACCGCCTCAGGGCAGCGTTAGACACGCTGTTGGGAAAGAATCCTTCTCACTTGAGAGCGATGAGGCCCTGCCACTTGCCCAGAGCAGCTGTGGATGCCCCATCCCTGGAAATGCCCAAGGCCGGGGTGGCCGGGGCTTGGAACAACCTGGGATAGTGGAAGGCGTCCCTACCCTTGCAGAGGGGTGGAATTTAACATCCTTAAGGTCTCTTCCAGCTCAAACCCTTCCACGATTCTGATTGCCCACTTGCCCTGTGGAGGGGGCCACGGCCACACCTGTGCCGCAGGTAAAGCCTTCCAGCACCGGCAGAGCCTCACGCACAGAAAAGTGGTTTGGTTTTCTTAAAACAATTTATTATTGCAATTTTATATAAAAAACATGCAATCAACACTTGGCCACCGCTGGTTTCACAGCTTGCGTCAGACCCTTTTCCCATGATAAAAAATACAAACTGTGATGACAGCTAAACACAGAGGTCAGGATTTTGGGAAAGCCCTTTGATTTTGGAAAGTACCTTTCAGTGACTGCACGCTAATTACACCTGGGAAGACGCTAATTACACGACATGGGAAGAAATCAAACCATAATCTGGGATACGGAAAAATAGAAATCTGCCTGTACATACTGTAGTAAATACAATTCCCTGTGATGCGGGAATCAGCACCTGTGATGGTGCATCTTTGGTCTGTGTTGATCGAGTGCCTGGTCGCAGTTCTCCATGAGCAGGTTCACGATCTGAGCCTGTGTGGGGCTGGGAGCACGAGGTATTTTGGAGAGCGCCAGAGAAACCCTTTTTCCCCGCATGGAAAAGGGAAGAAGGACCTGATCCTGCCCCCCACAGCTGGGAGCACCTCAATTCCAGGATGGGGAATGGATTAAACTGTTCCATGCCCTGGAGCCAAGGGGGCCAGGAAACACCCAGACTACCCCAAAACCCCCCATCCCCCAGCGAGCCTGAGGTTTTCTCAGTGAGGGAGACTTGGGCACGGGGTTCAGGAGGTGTTGGAGGGGGTTTGGCCACCCTGGACAGAGACCGATGTGAGTCCAGAGGGGTGAAATGAGGTGGCAGCAGCAGGCTGGGGGTCCCTAATCGTCCTCCTCGCCGCCGCCGTAGAGCTCGGCCAGCTTGCGGAAGCGGCCGCCCCAGTCATTGAGGTAGTCGTAGTCCTGGTCCCCGTCGGAGGCGGAGGAGTTGAGGGAGCTGAGTGAGGTGGCCTCCGAGCCGCTGCCCTCGTAGTCAAACACCAGCAGCGAGTCGTAGGGGGGGGCCGTGGGGTCCGTGTCGGCCGCCTTCAGGTTCTGGGGGAGCAGAGGGGTCAGTGTCCCTGCACTGGTGTGGCAGGGATGTGCCACCCCCTGGGCCAGGACTCACCTCGTCAATGAAGTTCCCAATCTCATCGGGGTTGGCGGGGCGGGACCGGTACTGGGGCCTTGACTCCTGCTGTCCCCCCAGGACTATGACCTGAGCCAGCTGCACCGGGGGCTGGCAGGAGGGTGGGGGCCACGTCATTGCGGATCACCTCGGGCCGGGCGTCCAGCCCCCGGTGCAGCTGGCTCAGGTCATAGTCCTGGGAGGACAGCAGGAGTCAAGGCTCGAGGGACAACTGCGGGCACTGCCACCACCACGGGTGGGCAGGGTCCAGCAGGCACAGGCGTCCCACCTGGTCCTCCTCGCCACCACCCTCCTCGTCATAGTGGTACACATTGTCCCTCATGTCATCCTCGGGTGGGAGCAGCGGTTCCTTCACCACCTTCCTCCTCCTTGCGAAGAGCAGCAGCAGCAGCAAGAGGACTGCAGGCACAGGGATGGGGTGTCAGAGCAGCAGGGAGAGGGTGACCCTCTCTCTGTCCCTATCATCCTCATCCCTGGGTACTCACTGAGCAGCGCCAGGATGCCCCCCAGGATGCCCAGGATGGCAGGCACGCCCATGCCACCGGAGATGAACGCTCGCTTCTCGCAGTTCTTGGCTGGCCCCTCGCAGCTGCAGACCTGGGCTCGCACCTGTGTGATCTGCTCCTTGTTCTGCGCATCCAGCAGCTTCAGGAAGATGCTGTATTCGCCCGGCTCCAGCTCTTTCTTCATGCTCAGCTTCACCAGGTCTTGGTGAACCACAGAATCATTTGGGTTGGAAAACATCTCCAAGATTACCAAGTTCAGCCATCCCCCAGCACTGCCAAGGCCACCACTGACCCATTTCCTGAAGTGCCACATTCACACAGCACTTAAATCCCTCCAGGGATGGGGACTCCACCACTGCCCTGGGCAGCCTGTTCCAATGCCCGACCACCCCTTTCCATGAATTAATTTTCCCCAATATCCAACCTAAATCTCTCCTGGCACAACTCGAGGTTGTTTCCCCTTGTCCTGTCCCTTAGGAGCAGATCTTGACCCTCACCTGGCAGCACCCTCCTGCCAGGGAGTTGTGGAGAGCAAGAAGGTCCCTCCTGAGCCTCCCCAGCTCCCTCAGCCACTCCTGGTGCTCCAGCCCCTTTCCCAGCTCTGCTTTGGGAACCCTTGGTGCTGGCACAGGACTTTGTGCTGTGGCAGGTGCCCAGCCTAGTGCTCACAGCAGAGCCAGCACCAGAGCAGGTGGCACCCACCTTGTTGCACCACCCTGGCAGTCCAGTTGCTGCCGGAGCCGTGCATCAGCTCTGCCTGGAAGGGGTAGGTGTTGGGGGGCAGGTCCTTGTCGATGATCTTCAGTGTCTGCTCCTCGGGCTGCCGGTTGCAGATGTCGAAGCTCCGGGGCTCTGGCACGGGCCCGTTGTCGTTCACATCATGAAGCAGGAGGAGCAGCGTCCCCATGCCGGTGGCAGCTTGCGGTGACCCTGTGGGACTGAGAGTCAGCAAGGCACCCAGGGAGGGGCCTGGACACCATGGGGGCACACACAGGTGGGCACAGGGGCAGCAGGTGACCACCCTCACCATTGTCCACAGCCAGGATGATGGCCTTGTAGGTGCTGTTGATGGCATACGCCGATTCCCGGTCCAGTGGCTGGGCTGCCGTGATGATGCCATTCTCAGGGTTGATGGCCAACCACCCCGCGGGATCACTGCCCATGCGATACCTGGGGGCAGCCAGGGGTCAGCAGGGGGAGAGAAAGGGGCACATGGGACACTGCAGCCCCTCAGACACCCCAGCAAAGCCCCCACCACCCTCCACTCACGTGATTTTCTGGTTCTGGTCCTTGTCGGGATCCTGGGCTGTGTAGGAGGCGATCTGGTATCCCTTTGGCACATCCTCCCTCACCATCACCTCCTTGACTGGGGGTATGAAGATGGGGGCTTCATTCTTGTCCCTGACCAACACCAGGACAGTGGCTGTGGCAGGGTTCAGGGTCACGGTGAAGGGGACCTCGTTCTCCACTGACACCACGAGCTTGTACTGGTTCTGGGTCTCATAATCCAGGCCCTGGGGGTGGGAGAGAAGTTGCATAGTGCCAGCAGGGAGTCAGCTGGTGCTGAGGCAGCCATGCAGCAGCGGAACCCACCTTGGCAGTTTTCAGAACCCCATCGTTAGTTTTGGGGTCAGTGCTGATCTCGAAGTCGCCCTGCGGGTCCCCGCTCTGGATGCGGTAGACAGCGTGCCAGGCTGGGGATCCTGGCAGGTCCTGGTCTGTCACATGCAGCCGGGCCACTATCACCCCCACCTCGTTCTCGTCCACTGCCACCTCATACTGCAAGATGGGACAGGGACAATCACCTGCGTGGCCCCAGGCACCCCAGGTGGGGCCTTGTGCCACAATGGTCGGGGAGGGCAGCGGCCGGGGCCGGGTGGTACCATGCTGGGGTTGAAGATGGGAGGGTTGTCGTTGGCATCAGTGACTTTGATGATGGCAGTGGCAGTGTTGGTCAGGCCATTGCCCTCCTGGTCTGCAGCCTGGATGATCAGCGTGTAGTTGGGAGTGGTCTGCAGGGCAAAATCACCCAGTTAGGGCTGGGGTGGGGACTGCAGTGTTCCCCTCCTCCAGCCATCACCTGCCTGCTCCTCCACCCTTCTCCAGCCTTGCTGTTCCCTGCTGGCACAGAGGCAGCCAATGTCCCAGCTGCCCACCCGAGGGGCTGGCACTGCACCCACTCCAGGGCTCAGCAAGGCTGGAGGTCCCTGGAGTGTCTCCAGCACAGCTCAAGGCTGCAGACACCCCTACAGCCAGGGACAGTGGCCCAGGGATTGCATGTCCCAAAACCAGATGGACAGTATCCCTTTCTCCCCATAGCACATCCCACTGCGGAGTAGCTGCAGGCTCCCCTGAGCTGTGGCAAGGTGCCCACCTCCCGGTCCAGTCCTGTGCCAATGACACTGATGATTCCCTTCTCGGCATTGATGGTGAACATGGGCTGTGCACCCTTGGGCTCCTCGCTGAGGATGGAGTAGCCAATGATGCCGTTGTTCACATTAATCGCATCATCTGCATCTGTAGCGTTCACGGTCATCACAGATGTGCCTGGACATGGGGACAAATCAGGGAGATTTTAATGATGGGACAGAATCCACCGGACACGCTGGCACTGCTCCCGCTCAGGGCTCTGTGTGGTCCCAGCTCAGAGTCCCCCACGTACCCGGCTTTGCGTTCTCCTCAATGTAGCCAACAAAGACTTGCTGGGTGAAGACGGGCCGGTTGTCATTCTGGTCAGTGACGGTGATGATGATCTCCATGGGGTCTTCCACGGGCTGCCCGTTGGCTGACACAGCATGGGAGTAGAGCTGCAAGGGCACAGTCAGCGTGTGTGCCGTCCCCAGGACCGTCCCCATCCTGCCACAGGCTCCCCTCACTCACCACATATTTATCCTTCTCCTCCCGGTCCAGGGGTTTTGTCACCTCCAGCCACCCCGTCTCCCGTTCAATGATGAAGACACCCGCGGGGATGGTGTCTGCCCCCTGCCCCGTGATGCTGTAGAAAACCTTGGTCTCCTTGTCCTTGTTGGATTTGATCTGGCAGCGAGGCAGGAAGAAGTGGGTGGAGACATGTCCCAGTGCTCTGGGGACCCCCTTGGACCCTGTCTGGGGACACATACCTGCACCAGCTTCTTGGGGAAGGGTCCCCGCTCATTCTCGGGGCAGTTGATGGGAGGAATGACCCAGTCCCTCTTCTGCCGCCGGAGGCCGTGTCCATGCTCCGGGAAGATCAGCACATCAGGTACCGTGTCCTGTTGGGACAATGGCACCACTCAGTGCCAGCACCTTGCTGAGCCCTCTGCACCAGAGGCAGGGGCTGCTGTGACCCCAGGGAATGTGTCTGTGCTTTACCTGCTGCATCCGCTCGTGTCGGTGCTGCCGCCACCGCTGGCGCAGGGTCACCTTGGCCGAATGCTTCTTGCCCATGGTGTCCCAGGTGTGCACGGCAAAGGCGATCTCCCGCTGCTGGAGCTGCACGGGCCGGGTGGCAGAGACGATGCCATCCCTGCTCACCTTGAAGCGCGTGTCGTCCGAGAGGAAGGCGGCACGGCGCGGCTCACCACAGTCCACAAAGCTCACTGGGGACAGGGGACCGAGTGGCAGGGGGTTCTGGGGACATGGGCACACACAGCGCCACCACACCCCAGCAGTGCTGGGGATGCTCCACATGCAGTGACACTTGCCCTGCCAGGATTCCATCCTGGGCACAGCACACAGTGCACCCCTGACCTGGCTTTGGTCCAGGACGGGACATGGCAGGACCTACCGTGCCACAGGATCCTGCTGGACAGTGACAATGGGGCGAGTGGCACCTGGCACAGGATGTCCCGGTCCCCAGCACCATGTACGGCATGGCACCAGGCACAGCACATCCCCATACAGGTGTATCCCTGTGGCACAGCATGTCACCACCACTGTGCCCATGCTGCTCCAGCTGCTTTTCCAATAAAAACCAGTGCAGAAGTCCCTCACCTGCACTGGCACCCAGTGCCCTGGCAGGCAGACCCCTCAACCTGCCCAGGTACGTCCGGGACCCCCAACCCCAGGGACAGTGGGCCGGCGGGGTCCCGATGTCACTGGCTTGGCACCGGGCTGGGCGCAGTAGAGCTGGGCCGCCACGAGGCAGCGGTCAGCCGGCATCACATGAGCCGGGCCGTGCTCCCGAACAAGCCCCCTTTGTCTGGGAGAGAGTTGTTGGAGCCAGCGGCACCCAGGCTCCGGAGCCAGCCCTGCCAGCATCGCCTCGGCAGGGGACGCGCCGGGGTGGGCGGGAGGCAGCGCGGCCCCGATCGGAACGGAGCCCGTGGGTTACGTCAGCCCACGAGCAGCCCAGGAATCCGGGGTGATTGTGGCATGGAGGGGGGAGCAATCGCTGCCCCCCCCTGTGCCCCCGACCCGGCCCAGGAGCAGCCGGCGCGATGCCAGCCCCGCTCACCCCACGGCGGGACCCCCGGCCAGGGCTGGGGGAGCCGGTGGGGCCGGCTGGGCAGGAACGTGCCGGGGCAGGCGGGGAAGGAGCGGCAGCCTCGGGCACAGCCGCAGTGCTCTGCCCTGGCCGTGGCAGTGGGCCCGCTGGGTGCAGCGAGGGGCGGCACGAAGCCCCCAGCCCCACACGGGTGCACCGAGTGCTCAGTGCTCAGCCCGCACTTCATTCCAGGAGGGTGCTCAGGACCAGCTCCCCTCTTCCCGCTCTCCCCCCTTCCAACTCCCCCCCTTCCCACCTGGCCGTGCACAACCTGTTTTTCCAGCTTGGCTGAAGGAGGGCTGGCCCCAGCCCTCCTCTCCCCGGGGCTGGGAGCTGGGGGTGGAGGGGGGGCCCTCTCCTGGGAATGATGGGGGTGGGAGAAAAGGAGAACTCAGGGAGTCCTACAGGGGGATCCCCCCACTTCAGTCCCCACCACCACCTACAGGGCACTGGGACAGCCAGGCTGCCAAGCAGGGTGTGGGGCTGAGAACCCACTCAGGGAAACAGGGCAGCCCCCCAAAGCCACCTCATGCCCTGTGAGGTCTCAGCGGGGCTGGGCACAGGCAGAGCAGGGTGTCACCATCCCCGCAGTGCCACCACCACCGTGTGTTGTGCACACGCGGCTGTGCCAGGGCAGGGGGCTCACCCCAGGGTGAAGGTGCTGCGGGTGACACATCCACTGACGTCACCCCAGTTTCGCCGTGACTTCAGACTCTCGAGGTTTCTCCACCCAGGGCTGACAGGGACTGTCCCAGCCCCCATCACATCCCCACCACCCCAGAGCCCCCCGACCCACGGAGCAGAGCCCTGGTGATGCCACAGCCCCCACGCAGGTGTTGCTGTTCGCCGCCCCGGCGCCGCGCAGGGCCTGTCTGGGCCTGCTGGAAGGAAAACACCGCGCTCAACTCATCAAGCTAATTACAGGCCGGCTCGTCAGCCTGGCCACAAGCTTTGGGGTGCTCTGTGGCCCAGCATGGCCTGGCATCCACCAGGCTCGGCCACCCCATGGCTGGCAGTGCTGTGGCACAGCTATGAATCACTGGGTGCCACACAGGCCTCAAGGGCAGATGGTGCCTTCCTTCCTCCCACGCCCTGACTGTGACCGGAACCCAAAACTGAAAGTGCTGGTGCCAGGACAGAGGATTCCAGCAGGTCTCAGTGCTGCAGGAAAATCACAGGGCTGCCCGTCACCCTGGTATCAGGCCCCGCCCTGATGGACATCGGTTTCTGCAGTTAATGATCAACCACAAAACAAACAAACACAATTCCTGGGCTATGGGGCAGGGTCCGATTCCAGGCTCTCCCAGGAAAAGCCGTTACGGAACTGAGGATGTTTGGGAGCCCTTGGTGCAGCACTGGGTGCTCAGTACCCCTCAGCTCTGTGCCCACCCAGCCAGCCTGGCACACACACACTGCGTGCCAGCATCACTCTCAGCATGAACTGGTGCAGATGGTGGCAGCCACTGCACACAGTCCCAGAGCCCACAGAGCCTTTTGTGGGGGCCCCAGGTGGCAGCAGCTCCCCAGTGCCCCCTTGCCACACCCGAACCGAGCTTTAGTGCCAGCATAATGGGACACCAACATCCCCAAAAGCCTAGGAGCCCATTCTGGTGCCCGTCCCCATGCCAAGAGCTGCTCTGGGGGCCTACACTGTGGGTCCAAAGGGGGGCTCACCCTGGTGAACCCAGGGTGCCAGGTGAGGCACGGGGCAGGGCAGGCGCCTGCGCACCCCACACCCCAACCTGCCGGCCCCAACAGGTCTGCGGTGCCTGAGTCAGCGCCGCCCGCGCCGGCGCACCCCGGGGAGCGGCTCCTGCTGCCCCCGCGCCACGACTCCATCCTGCCATGCTAGGACCACTGACTGGCGCTTGCCCTGGGACCACCAGAGCCCTCAGTGCGGCCCCACCGCTCTGGGGGACACACCAGCCTCTGTCCCCCATGCCACCTGCCACCACAGCCAGCCTGTCCCCACCGTCATGACACTGTCCCCACCGCCATAGCGCCATCCCCATGGCACTATCCCCACTGCCACAGCACTGTCCCCACAGCCCCATCCCCGTGGCCACGCCAGCACCACTCGGGCACGGAGCCACGGCTTAACGTCCCCCATCGCCCACCCCCGTCCCACACACCCCCCTGTCCCACAGTCCCGTCCCTGTCCTCACAGCCACCCTGCCCACCATAGCCGGTTGTCCCCGTGTCCTTACCGCGTCCCACAGCCCGTCCCGCCGCCACGCTGTCCCGCGGCACCGTCAGAGCGAAGGTCTCGGCGGTGAAGCCGGGCTGGCACGACGCTGCCCGCTCGCACAGCCGCTGCCCGCTCTGCCCGGAGAGAGACCTTAGCACCGGGCAGGGTCCCGAGCAAGGTCCCGCTGCCCCGGGCAGGGTCCCGGGCAGGGTCCTGCCGCCCCATTCCGTGGCTCACCTGGAGCAGGAGCAAGAGGAGGCAGAGCGGGACCGAGCAACCCGCCCGCCGCCCCATGGCCGGTGCCGGTGCCGGTGCCGGTGCAGGTGCAGGTGCCGGTTGGTGCTGGAGGGATCGGGCGCTGCCACCACGGAGTCGCAGGTGCGTCCGGTCCCCTTCCGATCCCTCCCCGCAGGTGTCGACCCCGCCGAGAACCGCCCCGTCCCGCCCCGACGGGAGGCGGTCCCGTCCCGCCCGCACCCGGGATCCCGGTACCCCCGACACCCGCTGTCCCGGTACCCCCCACGGTACTGGTGTACCCTCCCCGGTACCGTGGAACCTCCGTTACTCCTTCAGCCCCCGGTACCCTCAACACCCCGGGTGCTCTGCCCGTCCCGGGTACCCCCGGCTCCCCGTGCCCCTGATACTCCCGGCCCTGGTGCTCTCCATGCCTCTCCCGTCCAGGGCAGTGGGAACAAGGGGTGCTGATGGGTGACAGGAGCCAGGAGTACCCCAGGGTGTCCCCACAGATCCCAGCTCTGCCACAGGGGACAAACATCGTACCCAGGGACCCCCCGGACAAGGACCCCTTCCGATGCTGCAGTCCCATAGCCCTCTGTCCCAAAGCACAGCACAGCTGGGGGTGACCCTATGGAAGGGGAGCCCCTGTGCCATCAGCTGCCCCCATCCCATGCCTGTCAGGAGCTGATCCTGGAGCCAGTGGGAGACCCCCAGAGCTCAGGATCCTGCCAGGGGCAGGGGCTGCTGTGCCTACCCATGTTAGCACCCATGGTCTGGCTGCCCAAGCTAGGAGGGATTTAGCACCAGGGATGCCCAATGCCACCAGTGTCATTCCCATGAAGGACGAATTGGTGGTCAGTGCCCATCAGCACCCCTTGGGACAAGGACACCCTTGGGGGGGGCATGGGTGACACTGCAGCTGTACCATAGGTCCCACACTGTGGTGGGCAAGGGGGCCCAGGGCTGGGGAGGGTTCACTGCGGGGCTCAGGGCAGCGCTGATCTCCAGGGCACAAAGTGACACAGAGCCTGGAACATCTAAAAAAACCAAATCCTTTATTAAAACTGACCCAGCTCCCATCCCCTTGTCCGCAGCATCACACGCCATCATTCCATACCTTAAAAAATAGATAATAACCACAAAAACACAGGCGAGGAGGTGAGGGGGCTGCGCTGGGGTGGGGGGCACAGCAGGGGGAACCCCCAAGGCACAAAAGCAGCAATAAGGCGGGGGCAGCAGCAGGCTGGGGGTCCCTAATCGTCCTCCTCGCCGCCGCCGTAGAGCTCGGCCAGCTTGCGGAAGCGGCCGCCCCAGTCGTTGAGGTAGTCGTAGTCCTGGTCCCCGTCGGAGGCGGAGGAGTTGAGGGAGCTGAGCGAGGTGGCCTCCGAGCCGCTGCCCTCGTAGTCAAACACCAGCAGCGAGTCGTAGGGGGGGGCCGTGGGGTCCGTGTCGGCCGCCTTCAGGTTCTGGGGGAGCAGAGGGGTCAGTACCTGTGTCCCTGTGCTGTCACCCCCCAGGCTCTCTCCAGGTCAGGACTCACCTCCTCGATGAAGGTGCCGATATCATCGGGGTTGGTGGGGCGGGGCCGGTACTGGGGGGCTGGCAGGAGGGTGGGGGCCACGTCATTGCGGATCACCTCGGGCCGGGCGTCCAGCCCCCGGTGCAGCTGCCGCAGGTCGTAGTTCTGGGGACACACACACATGGAGAGGGGCAGAGTCAGGCTGCCCACGCTGTCACCAGACCCCTGACCCCCACACCCACCTGGTCCTCCTCTCCACCGCCCTCTTCCCCGTAGTAGAAGATGTTGTCCCTTGTGTCATCTTCGGGCAGCAGCAGCGGCTCCTTCGTCACCTTCCTCCTCCTCATGAAGAGCAGCAGCAGCAGCAGGATGACTGGGGAATAGTGCCATCAGTGGGGACATGTGTCCCCCAGGTGCCCAGGACAGGGGTATCCCCACAGCCCCAGGAGCCCCACTCACGCAGCAGGGCCAGTAGCGCGCCCAGGGTGGCGAGGACAAAGGGCAGGGCGGTGACAGGCTGGGGTCTCTGGGGACAGCCCTGTGCCTGCCCCTCGCAGGCACAGACCCGTGCGGTGACAATGGTCACTTGGGCTCTGCCCGGCTGGTCCAGCAGCCTCAGGTACACGCTGTAGGTGTCCGGCTCCAGCGGTGCCACCAGCTGCAGTGTCACTGTGTCACCTGTGTGAGATTGGGGGCTCACGGACAATGCACCAGGAATGCAGCCACAGCACAGCTGCCTCTGCTGAGGACCCCCGACATAATGTTCAGCCCCACGGCAATACCTGTGTCCCCCACCTCCACAGCCCAGCTGTCCTCCGAGCCGTGGGTGAGCTCGGCACGGAAGGGGCCGGTGTTGGGGGGCAGGTCCCGGTCGGTGACGGTGAGGAGCTGGGGCTGGGGACTGCGCTGGCAGACAATGATGTCCCGTGGCTCGGCCTCGGGGCCGTTGTCGTTCACATCGAGCAGGGTGAGGAGTAGCGTGCCCGTGCCCGTAGCCGGCGGTGAGCCTGGTGGGGACAATTCTGTAGAGGGGACCCCAAACCCAGGACTCTCATGGGGCTGGGGTGCCCCGAGCAGGGGTGGGGCCAGGCAGCCCCTGCACTGCTCCATGCTGGAGCTGGGATGTGTTTCCTGGTGATGGCAACATGTGCCCCTCACGTGGGAGGGGGAACAAGGGCCCTTTCATGTCCCTCACCATCATCCACGGCCAGCAGCATGGCCATGTAGGTGCTGTTCTTGACGAAGGGGGACTCGCGGTCCAGGTGGTCCCGCGCAGTCACCAGGCCATTCTCGGGGTGCACAGCCAGCCAGCCTGCCGGGTCGTGCCCCACCAGGTACCTGGGGGGCACAGGGGAGCTGGTGCTGCGGCGAGGGGCAGCGGAGACCCCCCAAACCTCCGCTCCAACCCCGTCCCCGCTCACTTGATCCTCTGGCCCTGCGCCTTGTCAGGGTCCTGGGCCGTGCAGGCAGTGAGGGTCTGCCCCGGGGGCACATCCTCCGACACCGTGGCCAGCTGCACCAGCGGCACAAACACCGGGGCCTCATTGACATCCTCCACGGTGACTGTCACCGTAGCAGTGGCCATCGGCAGCTTCACGACGAAGGGGACCTCGTTGGCCACGGCCACATGGAGCACAAACTGCTGCTTGGCCTCGTAGTCCAGACCCTGGGAGAGGGGGAGACACGGGCAGTGAGAGCGGCACAGGCAGGACCCCACTGTGGGCAGCACCGGGGGGACATGAGGTGACACAAACCTTGGCGGTGCGGAGGATGCCCTCGTTGGTGGCAGGGTCGGTGGTGATGGCAAAGGCACCGCCATCGTTGCCGCGCAGGATGGAGTAGACGGCTCGCCACGCCGGCGTGCCAGGCTCGTCCAGGTCGGTGACAGCCAGCCGGGCCACCTCCCGCCCCGCCACGTTCTCTGGCACAGCTGCCTCGTACTGCAGGTCAGGGACACCATCAGCAGCACGGCCCAGCACACACCAGGGAGGGTCACAGCCAGTAGGGGGGCCCACATTACCGTTTTGGGGTCAAACTCGGGGGCATTGTCATTGACATCAGCGATCTCGATGACAGCCAGCGCTGTGGTGGTCAGTCCCTCCCCGTCCAGGTCAGCTGCCTGCACAGTCAGCGTGTACTCCCGCACTCGCTGTGGTGGACAGACAGACAGATAAACACTCTGTCAGCCCCTGCTTGGGGCTGGGACCCCTGCCCCATGGTGCTGCAGAGCCCACCTCCCGGTCAAGGCCGCTGGCAATCACACTGAGGGTGCCAGTGGCCCGGTTGACGGTGAACATTTGGGGATGGGGCTCCCGTGGCTCCTGGCTGAGGATGGAGTAGGCGATGACACCATTGTAGGTCTCCACCGCATCATCCGCATCCGTGGCTGTCACCTGCATGACGGAGGTGCCTGGGGATGTGGATGTCCAGGTAAGTGGGATGCCAAGGGGGAACAGTGCTGGGGCTGTGCCCAAGGAACATGGCTGGTGGAATGCAGAGATTCCCCAAGGCATGGGGTTCTACCTGGGAGAGCTCCCTCTGGCACAGAGCCCCTGAACACCTCCTGCGTGAACTGGGGCTTGTTGTCATTCTGGTCTGTCACTGTCACAATGATCTCCATCGGCTCCTCCACTGGCTTCCCGTTCTCAGACACGGCGTGGGAGAAGAGCTGTGGGGTGGGGTGTGAGTGGGGGGCCTGGCAGAGCACCCCAACATCCCCCTGGTGGTCCCCAGGCAAGGACCTACGTGGTACTTGTCGATGTGCTCACGGTCCAGCGGCTGTGTCACTTTCATCCAGCCTGACTCCTTCTCAATGGTGAAGATGCCCTCGGGGGGGGCATCTGCTCCCTGCCCTGTGATGCTGTAGAAGATCTTGGTGTCTCTGTCCCGGTTGGATTTGATCTGGGAGGAGACACAGGACATCCCAAAGGGATGGGATCAGTATGCCCCGCCCCGGTGCAGCGGGAATGCGCCCCCAGCACCCATCTCCATGCCCAGACTGACCAGCCTCATACCTGAACTAGCTTTTTGGGGAAGGGGCCCCTCTCATTTTCAGGAACCTTGATGGGGGGGATCACCCAGTCCCTCTTCTGCCTCCTGAGAGCAGCGTGAGCCCTGGGGAGCTCCTGTGGGATGGAGGTGAATGAGGGCACAGCCGGCTGGGGGAGCAGGGGATGGGGGATTTGCGGTGCAGCATTACCTGGGGGGAGTGCCTGCTCTTTGCAGGAACTGGGGCAGGGTCTGGCTGGCCAGCGGCATACCGGGGGAAACCAGCATCTTGGGGGGGTACGGCGAGAGCCCTGCCCACCCCCGGTAGCCGCACGGAGCCCCCGTCCTCCCGCACCCCGACATCGGGCTCCTCCGTCCTGTACGGCCCTGCGCAGCCTCCGGAGCTCCCTGCGAGGGTGAGGGGTCAGGGGGATGGGGGGGACCTCTCCCCCAACACCCCCGAGCCGCAACCACCAGCTCCAGGACCCCGCGATCCCCCAGAGTCCCGAGGCGGAGTGAGGCTGGCGGCGGTAGAAGATGGGGAGAGGACACCAGGATCGGGGCAGGGAACACCGGGCGCCGTACGGGAGCGCAGTGGAAGTTTCGGTGGAAGTTTCGGCTTTGTTTCGCAGATGATGGGAAATTCCTGGGCGGGCAGAGCCCTGCCCCAGCCCCCTCCCGGTGTGTCACCCCCTCGGGGCTCCCAACCCCCCGTGGCCAGATCACTGGGCACTCAATCTCCCTCCCCCGCCTACCACGCTGCATCCCTCGTGCTGGACACAGCCCCGGCTCCGCTCCCCCCGGGGAAAGGATTAGGGGATTAGCAGAGCTGAGCCAGCTCCGGGGCGGCCGAGCGGCCCAGGGCGGGACGCGGAGCGGGGCTGGGGGGGCTGCGGAAGGCGTGGAATGGGGCACGGAGAGCTGTGCCCCACACCGGAGGGATCGAGCCCAGGGCCGACGGTGGGGCCATGTGGGGAGCAGCAACCGTGCCCCGAGGGCAGCACCGGGGCCCCTCCCAGTCGCGGTGGCCGCGATAAGAGACTTCGATGGGGCTGGACGGGCATCGTTCACCCTGGCAAGCCGGGCACGAGTTGCTGTTCCCACGGCAGTGCCAGGCGGCATAGGGGGACCCCCACCGTCTCCTCGGGGGTCCCTCCGTGGAGGGCCCACAGGGTTCCGTGCACGCCGGGTGCCAAGGCGGAGCCGCACGGTCGGTACCGGGGCCATGTACTGCCCACGGAGGGGGTCGCAGCTGCACGGCCAGACCCCAGCCCGTGCCCACATCAGGGGCCTGGCAGCGCCAACCTCCAGTCCTGGCAGGCTTCGCTGATGGAAACGGGATGTGGTGTCCACAGCAGGCGGAGGTCGAGGCCGCTCCCTGGCACTTACCGCCGAGGAGAGCTTTTAGTGCTCCCGCGGCCATTAGACGAGCGCTGGCTCCGGCCGCGTTCCCGGGCAGCTCCGATCCCCCGGGAGCCGCCGAGCGAAGAGGGCAACGGGCCCGGGCCAAGCGCCGGCAGCGAGCCAAGAGCTGGCAGCAGCAGGACCCTGCCCAGCCTCGGGCCAGCCACAGCCCGGACCCCAGGGCCGGAGAAGGGTGGCCCTGGGGCACCCAACCCCATTGCCGGTCCCGAGCCGGCCACCCACCCTGCGGGGACCCAGCCCTGCTCGCAGCGGGCGCCCCATGGCTGGGCCAAAGGCGCTGGCATCAGCCGCCAGCAGCCCGGTGAGATCAGACGGGCACCGCCAGCCCCCCGGGCACAGCCAGCCCCATGGCCAAGCCCCACAGCCCGGGGGGGAGCACAGATCTGGACCACAGGAGCCCGGCTAGCCCCATGGCGCAGCCCCACACTCGGGGCACAGTGAGCTCCTCCCGAAAAGCAGCGGCCCCGCCACCGGGGGCAACGCGATCCTGATCCCGGCAGCGAGGGAGGCCCTGCCGTCCCCCCAGGGTTCGGAGGCCCGATTCCCGATCCCGGTCCCGATCGCGGCCCCAGCCCGTCCCCGAGGTGTTCCGGGGGTCCGGTGCAGCCGCGCCCCGACGGTGCGAGTTACCTGGTGCGGGAAGCGGCCCGCGGCGCAGCCCCGGGAGGACGCACGGCGGGGACGGGGAAAGGGCGACCGCCGGCAGGAGCGGGGAGAGGAGGAGGAGGATGAAGATGGAGAGCGGGCAGAGCCCGGAGCGCGGCCCCCGCATGGCCCGTCCGTTCCTGTCGCCGCCGCCGCCGCTCCGGTCGCCGCCCGCCGCGTCCCGCCCCGTCCCGCCCCGCAACGCCCCAGGTGAGGCGGCGGCCGCGCAGGTACCGCCCCGCCCCGGAGAGCGGCCCCAGTACGCTCCAAGCATCCCCCGGAAATGCCCTGGGACCCTCCATTACCCCCGGGACCCTCCAACCGGGAGTTTACCCCCTACACCACCCTCGGCAATCCCCGTTACACCGCGGTACCTCTCTGGAAGCCTCCGGCAACCCCCAATACAACACCCCAATACCACACGGGCAGCGCCGGTATTCCCCTGGAACCCTACGGCAATCTCCAGTACCCCATGTAACCTCCCAAGCACCCACCCGCCAAGATCCAGGCGCATCCCGGTACCCCTCGGGCACCGCCCGGTACCGGAACTTTCAATACTCTCCGGGCACCCCTCTGAAATTCTGCTGTCAATCCACAGTACCTCCCGGGAACCCTGGGACACCGCCGGTAAACTCTTGGTATGCCGTGGCAACCTTCGGCAACCCGCGATACCCCCCGTTAACCCCCGGGCACTCCGTCGGGCACCTCCCCGGTCTGTAGCCATCGGGATCGCCTTTGGAAGCCCCTGGCACTTCCCGGTAGAGCCTGGCAATCCTCGGGCACCGGCCGAGGCACCCCCGGTCTCTCAGTGCCGCCCCCCGGCGCCCCCGGCCCCGGAGCGCAGCCCCGTGGGCACGCCCGGACATCCCGGTATCGCCAGGCACCTTCGTGGTCCCGCCTTTCCTCCCTCCCGGTGCTCCCATGAACCCGGCACCTCCCACCATCGCCCCCGCAGGAACAGCCCCCCTTCCCCATTCCTCCGTGCCAACGCCGGGTGCCTCCTCCCCCTTTGCCGCCTATGGGAGCACTGGAACTCTCGGGGGGGACCTGTGTGTGCCCCCCAGCCCCACTGGAGTGGGGGTTCCCGTGGCCACCGAGGGACAGCTCCGGGGGGGTCCCTGGACTCCATCGTCCCGCCCAGCCTGGAGCAGCATCTCGTGTGCTGGGTCCCCCCATGCGGCGCCCCCAGACCCGCCGGGGCTGGCAGCTCTGGAAAGCCGGTTCTGCTTTCCTGGCCAAGGTCACTGACGCAACAGGGAAAGTTCCCAGCTGGCACCTGGGGGGAACAGCCAGTGCAGCTGCAGCCATGGCACTCTGCACCTTCACCCTCCTCTTCCTCCTCCTCCTGCAGGTGGGACCATCGCAGTGGGGCCGGGACTGTTGCACGGCCACCCCCACCCCGAGGTTCTGTGCAGAGCCGTGGCCCTACAGCCCTGCTCTCCATCCCACAGGACATGCTGACCTTCCCGGAATATGGACACGGCCTCCAGCAGCAGGAGAGGGACTGGATCATCCCCCCCACCAACTGCCCCGAGAATGATCAGGGACCCTTCCCCAAGAAGCTGGTGCAGGTATGTGTGCCCATGGACTGGGTCACAGGGGGTCCCTGGAGGACTGGGACACCTCTCACCCTCCCCTTCCTGCCTCGCTGCCAGATCAAATCCAGCAAGGAAAAGGAGACCAAGGTTTTCTACAGCATCACAGGGCAGGGGGCAGACACCTTCCCCACGGGTGTCTTCATCATCGAGCGGGAGACGGGGTGGCTGGAGGTGACAAAACCCCTGGACCGGGAGGAGAAGGATAAATATGTGGTGAGTGAGGGGAGCCTGTGGCAGGATGGGGACGATCCTGGGGACGGCACACACGCTGACTGTGCCCTTGCAGCTCTACTCCCATGCTGTGTCAGCCAACGGGCAGCCCGTGGAAGACCCCATGGAGATCATCATCACCGTCACTGACCAGAACGACAACCGGCCCGTCTTCACCCAGGCAGTTTTCCAGGGCTCTGTGCTGGAGGGAGCTAAGCCAGGTGGGACCACTGCCACCACCTGGCAGGCAGCACTGGAGGGATGTGTGACAGGTCACCAATAACCACCTGCTCCAGGCACGTCGGTTCTGCAGGTGCTGGCCACCGATGCAGACGACGCCGTGAACACCAACAATGGCGTTGTGAGATATTCCATCCTGAGCCAGGTGCCAGAGAAGCCCCAGCCCGGGATGTTCACCATCGACAGCAGCTCTGGGCTGGTCTCTGTAGCCAGGCTGGGGCTGGTGGCAGAGGTGAGTCCCGGACTCAGCCCCCACCGAGCTCATCCCCCACTTGTGGGTGACAGAGCCTCTTGCCACAGGTTGTCCCTGAATACACACTGGAGATCCAGGCTGCCGACCAGGAGGGGATGGGGCTGCGAGCCACCGCCACCACCCGCATCACGGTGCAGGTGAGACGTTGAGCCCCCCGGTGCCCCGGCAGTGCAGAAGGGCAGGGCGAGGCTATGGTGAAGCCGGTGCCGGTTCCTGACAGCCCCACGTGCCCGGCTGCCGCAGCACCGATGCGCTCCAGGTGCTTTCCGTGGTGGGAGGCGAGACCGGGATGGCAGCTGTGCTGTGGCTCCTCCTGGCCCAGTGCCCCAGCTTCCCACTGGGCTCTGGGCCACCAGCCTCGGGGCCACGGCGCTGCCGGAGCGTGGGTGCCAGCGGGGCTCCTGGGCACAGCTCCCAGCGGGAAGCCGCCCGTGCGGCTCGGCCCAGCCGGGGAGGAGCACCCGGTTCTGCGGGAGCCCCGTGCCAGGATAGCGGCATCCAGCCGCGCCAGCTCCACCGGGAGAGCTGTGGCGCCAGGAAGGGAGGCTGGGCTGGGGATGGCGTTTTGTGCAGGGTCATCGGCCACAGGTCCCTGGCCAAGTGGGACAGAGGACAGGCAGGTAAGCTCGCCAGGGTGCCTCTGTGGCACCCCCACGTCATCTGGTGCTGGTGTCAGGCTGCCAGTGGGAGCTGCTCCGGCTCCAGGGAGGCTGCCTGGTCCTGCCGGCTGCTGGGACACAGCCCCGAACTGCGCTCCCACCCCAGCACGGGAACTGCAGGAAAAGAAGGGGCCTGGCTGCCCCCAGCAGCGCTGACCTTGATGCCAGCCAGCTGCAGAGAGCTGGGCAGGGTCAATGTCCTCCGGAACGCGACAGCGTGGGCAGGGATGGGGCTGCTGGGACGGGGCTGCTTCCTCATCAGGTCCAGGCTGGCTGCTGTGCTGTGCTGAGGCCCACCAGGACAGGCAGGTGAGCAGGGAGCTGCTGCCGTAAGCACAGACCCTGCATCCTGGTGGGAACCAGCTGGCACCCACACACGGTGGCTGAGGAGCCTGGGGCTGAGCACCGTGGCATGGGAAGGACGTGGGTTTCCATATCCCAGCTCTGGGGAAGAGCGAGGTGCAGGGGCTTGGCTGCAGCACAGTCAAGAAGGCAGATGGTGCTGCCAGGACAGGTCCAAGCCCTGCTTCTCCCTCTGCCACAGGCTGACAGCATGTCTGAGGTGGGAAACAGCACCCTGACCACCCATGTGCTGAACACGGCCACAGGGCTGCCGGCAGCCGGCCTTGCTGTCCGGCTGGCCCAGCTGCAGGAGCCGGGGCTGCAGTGGATGGAGCTGGCACAGAGGTAGGAGAGCTGATGGCACCGGAATGGGGCAGGGACACTGCTGCCAGTGCTCTGTGAGCTTGGCCAAAGGCTCCTGGCATAACTGGCTGCCCAGCCTTCACCTGGGGTTTGCTTGCTGGTGGCAGGGCTGGTGCTTGGGGGTACGGCCAGGGCAGGTTCTGAGGGTACAGCGGGGCAGGTTCTGGGGGTGGGGCTGTGTTTTGGGGTGCAGGAGGACTGGCTTGGTCTGGTTTCAGGTACACGGATGCGGATGGGCGCTGTCAGCCCCTCCTGGCACCGGGACAGGCCAAGTCTGGCACCTACAAGCTGCACTTTGAGACAGCCGAGTACTGGCGGGGACTGGGGCACACCAGCTTCTACCCCTTTGTGGAGGTATGGAGTGTGGGGAGACTGGGAGCAGTGACACAGAAAGTCTGGGGGCTGGGGCCAGGCTCAAGGGGCTGCACTCCCCAGGGCCTCACTACAGGAGGGGGATTCCCACTGCTGTCTCCTCACTCTCCCTCAGGTTGTCTTCATCATCACCGACCCGGCACAGAAGCTCCACGTCCCGCTCCTGATCAGCCCCTACTCCTACACCACCTACCGGGGCAGTTAGAGGGGCTCTGCCTTCCCCTGGGCACCCAGGAATGGTGCCACTGATGCCATTAAAAACTCCACACAGCACTGTTTTGTCTCAAAAAAATCGCCTTCCTCTTCTGGAGGGACAGAAGGAGCCCCCGGGGCACCTGGTGGGGTGGGTGGGATGCCTGGAGCCCTCCAGCTGTGGTCCCCCTTGGGAGGAGAGGTTCCTAAAGATGCTCACTGGGGTCTGTTTAAAGGCATGGAGCAGGAAATGGGCACAGCCCCACTACCAGTGTGCCAGTAGGACCCTCAGTGCTGCTGGCATCAGGTGGGCACTGAAACGAGTCCAGCAGGGCCCTGCCCCAGTTCCTGCCCTGGGAAGGGGAAGGACAGTGGCTGGAAACCCAAGTTGTCCAGGGGGATGCCAAAGGCTGTCAGCTTTGCCTCGAAGGTCTGCAGCATGTCGTTGTGTGCCTGAGAGGAAAGGGTCCCTGTCAGCCCCTCTGTCAGCAGAGGAGAGCTCCCTGCACCCCCAGCCTCATTTCCAACCCCCAAACCATGGAATCACAGAACCCTTTGGGTTGGAAATGCCTCTAAGATGACCGAGTCCAACTGTTCCCCCAGCAGTGCCAAGGCCAGCACTAACCCACATCCCCACATCCACACAGCTCTTAAACCTCTCCAGGATTCCTCCCCACCCTTACCTTGCAGACTCGGGCCAGCTGAAGCTGCAGGTCCTGGATGGTGGCATTCTTGGAATTGAGCACGTCCTGCAAGGGGAGATTGGGCTGAGGCTGCGCTGCCCAGCCCTGGGGACACGATGGCCGGGTGTGGCGTGGCAGAGGACAGGCGAGCGGAGCAGCACGGCCTGGCAGGTGGCCACCACCCTGCCCCCTCTGAGTGGCAGTGCCAGGGACAGCCAGCCCCGGGCAGGGACAGGGAGCTCCGGATGAACACCACAGCCATCCCGGTCTGCCCTGCTGCGTGGGGAGTGCTGGCAGCACCTGCTCCAGCAGCACCACCCTGCTGCCGCGGCACCACGGGAATTACGGGGAGCCAGGCTCCCCGAGGCAGCTGAGAGGAGGAATTCAGGGACCCCAGCAGCTGCAGGAGAGCCTGACGCCAGTGATGCCATCCCAGGAATGTGTTTTCCTTCCACCTGCTGGGAGGTGACACATCCAATGCCTGTCCCACAGGCCTGGTACGAATCCCAGAGCATCCCAGAGCTTCCCCGACTCCCCCTGCAGCAGGGACCGGGTGGGGACATGCAGGAGGGCACCAGGTGGTGGAGCCCTCGTTCCCTGTGTCTGTGCCCAACCCGCAGCAAGCACTGCTCCCTGGCTCCAGCTGCGGCAGGCTGCAGGAATGTGGGTCTCCAGGCTCTCTGCAGAGGTATTTTTAGCACGGCAGACACCGCAGAGCCCCAGGATCCTGTCTGCACTGTCCCCATGGCCAGGCGAGGCTCACAGGTGTGACACCCCCTGCACAGAGCCCCTGGGTGCCACTGGACCTGCTGGCCAGCTGGCTGTGTGGCAGCACAGGGTGCTGGCAGTGCCATGGAGCCTGTGGCCATGGTCCTCCAAACAGGCCCCACCTGAGGGACAGATCAGTGCCAAACTCTGCCACCCACACTCTCCACTCTGCAGGCAGAGCTGTGTGCCCCATGGCACCACACGTGGCCCTGTGAGCACTGGGAACGAGTGCTGTGCCACCTACAGCCATGGAGGATGGGGACTGGTGTGTTCCAGGGCAGCAGGCACCCCACAGTGCGCTCTGCCCCCCAAATCCAGCCCTTGCCGGGCTCCAGTACCTCCAGCTTGTGTGAGACCAAGGAGAGAGCGCTGGGGTCGAGGTTGGAGACTGCAACGACCTCGCTGAGCTCCACCTCCTTCTGCTCCAGGAGGCTGAGGAGTCCCTGCAGCTTCCGCTCCAAGAGCAGGTTCTTGAATCCCGTTCTTTGTTGCACCTCGTTAATGGCTTTGGTGAACTTCTGATAGAGCTCATCTCGCTCCTCCTGGACCTGCTCCGGGAGACAGCACAGTGTCACAGCACCCTCGGGACCCCAGGGGACACAGGGGCCTGCACAAGGCTGACTGGGGTCTGTGTAATGGTGTGGAGCACAAACAGGGCAGAAAACTGGTCCAGCAGCTCAGCCTGGCCGTTCCCCACGGCACCTGCAGCCCACAGGGAAGGCAGGTGCTGCAGCACAGCTTCCCCCCCTCCATTCTTCCCTCCCTCCCTCCCTCCATGGCGCAGCACCTGCACTTCTCCCTCCTCCCCTCCTCCCCTCCAGGCACGGAATGCCCCAACGGGCTCCCTGCAGCACTAATTCAGACCCCAGAGAGGGCCCCCGGCACATGGGGGTCTCTTCTCTCATCCCCACAGCTGGCAGCAGTCCCTGGCTCACAGCTAGTTAATAACTGTCCTAATTAGGACAGTCTCTCCTCCAAAGCCTATTTCTGAACGCTCCGAATCTGGCGCTGTCTTAATGATGGATTGTTAATGAGGCCTCGGATCAATGTTCATAATCCTGGGGATTTCTACGAATTGCAAATGAGCTCTCTCCTGCCTCAAAAGATTTATCTGGGTTAGTGGGGGGGAGCACTCGCTCTGCAGGGCTCTTCCTGAGCACCCCAGAACAACGAGAGGGAGCGAGCCTGGAACGCTTGGCAGAGGAGGGGCCCGTGGCAATCCCCCTCTCCCGGCTCTGCCCCGTGCAGCCCGGGGGCCTCGCTGGAGCGTGCATGATTGCTTAGCAAAGGACAAGGCCAGGCCTGTCTGCTGACCGTGGGAGAGGCTGGAGCTGGGAGCAGCTTTGCTGGGAGCAGCGGTTATCACCCGACTCTGGATTAGCTTTGGAAAGCCCTGGGCTAAGCACGGGCTCTGCTAAGCCCCACGCCCTATCCTCTGCAGAGGGGTTGGAGAAGGTTTGGAGAGGGTGCCAAGCCCTGCCTGCAGGTCCCACCTTACTGAACCGCTGCTCCAGCACCTCGTGTTCCCACTGAAGGTCCTTCAGTTCCTTCTGCGTGATTTTCAGATGGGCTTTGGAGTTCTGTGAACAGGAAGGGAGGGTTAAAGAGAACAGGATTGTCTGGGAAGTGTTGGAGATGTGTTCTGGGAAGGGAGGAGAGTGAGCAGCAGAGAGAAAACCAGGCAGCACCCACACCAACCCCCCTGCAGTAGGGTTGGTCTCCCTTCCAGTCTCTCTTTGGATCCCCATGTGAGATCCCACAAAAGCACAGTAAGCAGAACAGCAGGACTTGCTTTGCCCAGCAATCACTGCACACCAAGTGGCAGAGGTCAGTGTTTTTTCCTCCAGGAATGAGCCCATGAAAGGACAGGGCTGGCCACTCACCATCAGGGCCTCCTTGTCCCTGTAATAGTGAACCAACTTCTTTTGCAGCTCAGCCACCAGCTCCTGGGCCTCCTGCAGTGGCTCTGTCAGCCCCTTGTTCTGGCGCAGCACATCTGCCTTCTCTTTTTCCAAGACAGCCTCCTTCTTCTTCAGGTCTTCCACCTGCTCCTGTTCTTGGGAACACAAGTCCTGGCTCCTGGGAGCTGCCCAGCTCCTCAGAGTCCCCCACACCCTTGGGATACCCTTCCCACTCAAATGCTGGTGCACAGGCCAGTGGCAGCACCCACATTGACACCAGAGAACTGCCAGATCCAGATGACACCCTGGCAGGAGCAGTGACACAGGGATGGGCAATACCTTCAGGAGGCTGATGAGTGTCAGGTTTTTGGCAGTGATATCGTTGTAGTAGTTCTTGATGGCACCAAAAGCCCCCTCATGGTTCCCCATCAGCTCGCTGATCTGAGTGTTCTTCCTCTCCTCCAGCTCGTGGATTTCGGTCTTTCTCCGCAGGTCCATCTCATCCCGCAGTGCCTGCATCTTCCTGGTGTACTTGGCCTCCATCTCTGGGGGGAAAAATTGTCAGAGCTGGGGAAAAACTGGCTGAAAGTGGGGAGGAAAGGTGATCAGAATGGGGAAGGGAGAAAAAGCACCCGCAACTGAGGGAATACTCGCCAAAACTGTGTGGGTTGGGACTAGCTGAAATTGGAGGGAAAACCAGCCAGAACTGGAGGGCAAACTAGACAGATCCAGGGAGGAAAACCAGCCAGGACTTGTGGGGAAAACTGGCCAGAACCTCAGGTGGGGGAGATCAGCCAGAAGTGGGGTGGGAAGGTGACCAGAACCAGGAAAAAAAAATGGCCACAACTGGGAAAGGAAAAATGGCCAGAATTGAGGAGAACTTGGCCCCATATGCTCAAGGTGCTGCTTGGGAACCAGAAACAGCTCTCCCTGTCATGCTCCTGTGGGATCTGCCTCATGCCCTGACCTTTGGTCTGCATCTCAAAGTCACTGCGTAGCCGGGCCATCTCTTCCTCGTGTTTCTGTAGGAAGAAACTCAGTGTGGGAAGAAATAATCAAATCCCAAGTCAGCCCAGCCCCAGGGATTCCCTCCTGCTCTTTGGGAAAGGATTCTGTTCCCATGCTGATGCAAACAGTGGCTTATAGGTTTTCCAGCTGCTCTCACAGCTCCCCACTGTGGGAGAGGGGTCACCCAGGAATCTCTTCTCCTCATTCCTGCACCAGAAATCCCATCCCACCCCACAGAGAGAGACAAGGAGGCAAGATCCCACTCCTGCTCCCACCCTGGGGATAAGACACCTCACAGGTGGCTCCAGCCCAGCCAGGGACGTACCAGGCAGAGGTTTGTAATGGCTGCCTCGTTGGCCAACTCCTGCTCCTTCAGCCTTGTGTTCAAGGCGCGCTTCTCTTTCCACAGCTCCTGCTCCTGGTCCCAGTGATCCTTCTGGGCACGCTTCAGGGACAGGACTTCCCCTGCCTTCAGCTCCGTCAGGTTCTCCTGCTGCTCATGCAACAGGTGCTTCACCTTCTGCTTGTACACCTGAGGACAGACAGAGAGCGGGTGAGGGGCTCAGCAGGATCACCCGGAACTGGGATGCTGGTGAAACATTCCTGGATTTCATCCTGCCCAGCTCCTACCCCTCTCCTCCTCAGAGGTGCCCAAGGCTCAGCTGGAGCCCTTCAGCCCTACCTTGATCTCCAGTTGGTGCCGCTCCTCCGCCTCCTCCATCTCCCGGTCGCGGTTCCGCAGCTCTGCCTTCTTCTCCTCCAGCTCCCGGCGGGTGATTTCCCAGTAGCTCTGGATCCTGCTACACTCCAGCTGGAAGGAGTTCCGCTCCTGCCGCTCCCGGTCCAGCTCCTCCCGGAGACGCACCATGTGCTCCAGCAGCTGCCAAGCCAGGAGGAAGGGACAGGTAAGGAGGAAGGGAGTTCTTTGGAGACTCCACATCCCAAACACGGCAGGATGTGGTGGTTATCACTGGTGTGGAGCTGTGGAGGTTCCTGACTGAATCCAGCAGCTTCTGGAAAGTCCCAAACCTCATCGGACTGCCTGCAGCCTGGGATGGGGTTCTGGCTCGCAGTGTCCAGTAACACCATTCTCAGGTGCTCAGATACTTCTGGTCCATGGAATTGTTTGGGTTGGAAAAGCCTCTAAGATCACACTGAACTGTTCCTCCAGCACTGCCAACCCCTAACCCGTATCCCCAAGTGCTACATCCACATGACTCTTAAATCCCTCCAGAGATGGGGACTACAACACTGCCCTAGGCAGCCTGTCCAGGGCTGGACAACCCTTTCCAGGAAGAAATTTTCTCAATATCCAACTTGAACCTTCTTCAGCACAGCTTGAGGCCGTTTCCTATCCTCCTGTCCCTTTTCCTTGGGAGCAGAACCCAGCCCCTCCCAGCTGTCCTCTCCTGTCAGGGAGTTGTGCAGAGACAGAAGGTTCCCCCCTGAGCCTCCTTTTCTCCAGGCTGAGCCCCTTTCCAGCTCCCTCAACCACTCCTGGTGCTCTGGACCCTTCCCCAGCTTTATTCCCTTCTCTGGGCTGGAGCTCCTCAGGGACTTTATTGTCATAGGGGACCCAAGATTCCATGTGTGGCCTGAGTAGCACCCAGAACACAGGGCTGGGGAGCAGAGGGTGGGATGAGGAGGCTGCTCCTTCCAGGAACAAGAACCCCCCCTCCCCAGCCCCAGCCAGGCGTCAGTGACACAAACCCCGGCTGCTCGTCCCTGTCACCCTCTGCACCTGTTGTCCCCGGAGCTGGGGCCAGGCGCCACGCAGGGTCCCCAGAGCTGTTCTGACATGTCCTTACGCCTCCTCCCCAGGGCTGGCCCGGGGACCTCTCACCTGCTCCTTGCTCATGTCCTCCGGGGCCGAGGCATCCACCATCGCCGGGCCTTTGCCCCCCTTTCCTTTGCCCCCTGCCTTCTTTTTGGGTGCCTGAGGACAGAAAGCCAAGCACAGGAGGTGAATGGGTGAGGAGCGCTGCTCAGGGTCCCCGTGCCGGCCCCGGAGCATCCCTGCTCTCACGGCAGGGACACGGCGACAACGGCGACACGGAGCCGGGAGCCCCGGGAGCAGGCGGGGAGAGGCTCATGCGCTGCCATTGCCGACTCGGTTCTGTGGTGAGCCCCGGGCACAAAACGCCTGTACCCAAAATAACGCCGGAGAAGCATCGCCGCGGTGCTGGAAACGGCGCCGAGGGGCTCCGTACCCTCCCCGGGAGCGGGCCGGGACAGGACGGGGATCCTAGAAATCGGGCCGCGGGGCTCCACCGCCCTCCTCTGCCCGCACATCCCGGCTGCAGGACACCCTTCAGCAGCCGCCCCAGTTCTCTCCCCGACCCCGGTTCTCCTCCTGATCCCGATCCCGGCTCGGGCCCGGTTCCGCTCTCACCATGGCGGCGGCCGGCGTCTCCGGGCAACGGACGGCAGATCCCGCGAGACGACGGCGAAATCTCGCGAGAGCTGCACTGCGGGAGACACGCTCCCTAACGACGCCACGCTCCGCCCTGGCAACGGGGGCGGGGCCAGCGAGATGGGCGGGAACGGGGCGGGGACGGGGCGGGGGCGGGGCGGGGACCGGGAGGGGACACCGGGGGGAAGCGGGGGGACATCGCGGGGACCGGGCTGGGAGGAAGCGGCGGGGGGCAGTGTGAGGGAACGGGGAGACTGGGGGAACCGGGTTGTTCGGCGGCGGAACGAGTTCGGGGAGGACTGAGGGGACAAACCCGGGGGTCCCGCTGTGCCCGGCACAGGCTGCTCCCAACCCTGCGCCCCCCGCTGTGACCCGGGCTGTCCCCACCAGCTGGGGTCCCCCGATCCCCGCGTGCCCCTCGGCTCCTCCCGGTCCCCTCCGCGCCCTCTCTTGTCCTCCCGGTGCCTCCCGCCCCTCGGCTCCGCCCATCCCGGTGTCCCCGCCCCCGGTGTTCCCGCCCCCGCCGCGGCGGGCAGGACCGTGCGGGCTGCGGGCTGGCACCGGGCCCGCCCAGCACCGGACCGGCACCGGACCGGCACCGGCACCGGCATCAGCCCCGAGCCCGGCCCATGGCGGCTCCAGCAGCCGTCGCCGCCGCAGGTGAGGGCGGGGGGGCAGAGAGGGCAGGCACGGACCGGCACGCCCATCACCGTGGAACCGGGCCGGGCCCCGCGGGGCGGACAAGGAGATGTAGGGCGGGGGTGCAACGGGAAGAGGAGCGGGGGGGGCGCATTGGGGTGCAAAGGGGGGCGTGGGGCCGTGCTGGGGGTGCCCGGTGCAGGGGGAGGGGGATGTGGGGGCGGGGACTGGACATCGCGGGGGGGTCTGGACAGGGAGAGTCGGGGATGGAGGGAGAGAGCAGTGGGGTACCCAGAGAATGTGGGGGACCACGGTGGTGTCCTCAGGGGCCTGAGGGAGCACCGGAATACCCCGGGGACTTGGGTGGCGGCAGTGGGATGCTCGCAGGAGGTGGGGGTGCAATGGGGTGACATGGGGAGGCAGTGGGGTGGCCAAGTGGTCAGACGGATCAGGGGAGTGCCCTGGGGATTTGGGATTGCGACGGGATGCCCAGGGAATGTGGGGGTACGGTGGGGTGCTCGGGGGTGTAGAGGTGCAGTAGGGTGTTCACAGGACACGGAGGAACACTGGGGTGCCCAGGGGACGTGGGGAGCAGTGGGGTCCCTTGCAGACATCCCGCACAGCTGTGCCAGTGCCGGCGTGCGGAGGGGCTTGGGGACAGCGAGGTGGCTGTGCTGGTGCAGCTGAGGGGGATCCGGTGTTCTGGGGGGGCTGCACCTGGCGACAGAGGCGGTGCCAGGGCTCCCCTGCACGCCCATCCCTCCCGCGTGTGGCCCGCACACCGCCGTGCCGTAGCCGCCAGCACGGGGCAGCCCCGGCCGTGACCCCGGGGGAACGGCGGGACACCGGGCCCTTGAGGGGACAGTGCCACCGGGGCGGGTCGCGGGTGCCCTGGGGTGCCGGTACCGGCGGCTGCCCGGCTCTGCGGTTGCCGTGAGTCAGCACACGTCGTGCGGGAGAGATCCCTGATCCGGCCCCGCTCCCGCCAGGCAGCCGGTGAGCCCAGGCCGGAGCGGGCGGTGTGGCTGGGGACACTGCTGGTGACACGGCCGGCGGCACGGCGGGACCATGCAGGCGGAAGCCAGAGGGGAATTCTGCAGCCGGGACCAGCGCCCTGGTGTGTGGGGGCGTGGTGCGGGCAGGGGGTGGCACGGCCCGGTGTCACCCACCGGGGCTGGGCACCGAGCGGGGCGAGGCGGCGGGAGCGGGCAAGAGCGGGCAGCCCCCGTGTCCGCCCCACGGGGATCTTCTCTGCTCTGGAGCGGGATGAGAACCTCATGTCCCGGCCCGAGGGAACATACCTGCGGGGTCAGGATGTGGCGGAGTCAGTGTCGGGGCAGAGGGCTGGTGTCCCACTGGTGTCCTACCGATGTCCTGCAGCTCCACGTGCCGGCAGCAGGAACACCCCGTAACATCCCTTTCCCCGTGGGGTTGGAGGTCTCTGTCCCTGCCCCGCTGTCACCATCCCGGTGGGAGGGGTGCGATGCCCACCCCTGTGCCGTGTCACCCGGTAACTCAGCGGTGGCACGGTTTGGTGGCGGTGTGTGGTGCCAGGACCTCGTGGGGACAGGGTGCCGCGCCCCCCCGTGCTGCCCTGGGCACGCAGGACCTCCTGCCACCCTCAGCGCCCGCTCAGCCCCGAAACACGGCTGTGCCCCCGCTGTGTGCCACAACCACGGGCTCTACCACCACCGTGTGCCATGACCTGTGCCATGACCATGGCCGTGTGCCACGGCCGCCTTGTCCCTCCGGCTCTTCCCGCGGACAGTCCCAGCACAATGCGCCCTTGTCCGGGCCCCGGCACAGGCTGCGCTTTGTCTCGCCGACACAAAGGGGCTGCGCGGGGAGGGGGGCGGGGGCTGCCAGCTTCCGACACGAGGGTCTCGGGCAGCTCTGCCCGTTCCCCCGGCCATCCCCGGGGGTCCTGCTGTCCCCGGCCTCTTAGCTGGGCACCCCGGGATTGCTGGGGGGCCCCGGGAGGAGCTGCCCTCACTGAAGCAGAAGGTGCTGATGTGGCAGAGCTTGGCAAGGAGCCACTGGTCCCGGAGCGCCCTGCAGGGACCCCGACCCACGGGCCGGCCCAGGAGACCCCCCGAGTCCCCGCGGAGGAGCAGGGTGGCATCCCCATCCCCAGCGCCGGCCTGCTGCAGGTCACTGAGCGCCGACGTGAGTGAGGCCCTGAGCTGGGCTCCCTGCCTGCCGACAGCATCACCTGCCTGTCCCCAGCACCTCTGGGTCTGCTCTGGGCTTTCCTGCCTGTCCCCCAGAGTCTCCTGCCAGCCCTTGGGTTTCCTGCCTGTCCCCGGTATTCTGCCATCCTCTGGGTTCTCCTTCCTGTCCCTGGGGTCCCCTGACACCCCTAGGGGTTCCCTGCTAGCCCCCAGCCAGTCATACCCCCCCCAATCCCCTCATACCCCCTGCTCCCTGGGCCACAAGCAGCAGACCCCCGCCTCCCCCACTGGGGACAGCGGTGGGTCCCCAGCCTCCCCCCGGTGCCCGCAGAGCCCCTGAGCAGCGTGTCTTCGCTGGAGGTGCACTTCGACCTGCTGGACCTGACGGAGTTGACGGATATGTCGGACCAGGAGCTTGCCGAGGTCTTCGCCGACTCCGACGAGGAGAACGTGGCCGGAGAGACGGCCGGCGGTGAGCGGGGGTCCGGGGCCGCCGCTCCCGGTCTGTCCGCCCGTCCCGGTGCGTCGCTGACCGCCCACCCGCCGGTGCGTCCCGCAGGGCTGCAGCCGCCGGCGGTGCCGCGGGCCGGGTACCTGCGCTCGCCCTCCTGGACCCGCGCGCGGGAGCAGGGCCGGGACAAGAAGCACTTGAGTGACCCCGAGCTGCCGCCGGGACCCCCGGACGCCTTCCTGCCCGCCGAGCGCCCGCGGGAGCCGTAGGGACAAAACCCGCCGGGGGACACCGGGACAGGCCGGTGCTGCTCCCGTCGGTACTGATGGAGCCCGTCCCCGGGCGCAGGACTCCCGTTAGCCCGCCCGGAGGGCAGAGGCGGCCCCAGCCCCGCGGCGGGGACGTACCGGGGCTGCCCTCAGCCGGTGGCCCGCGGCCCCGGGGGAAAACCGGGCCGGCCCCGCCGGCCCCCGGGAGCGGCACGGCCTCGGTTGCCGGGAGCGGCGGGTGGGGCAGGACGGGACGGGTCGCACGGCTGAGCGCGGTCGATGCTGGTGCCCGCCCGGTTCTGATGTAGCAGTGCTGTGATCCGGTAAAACCGACCGACCGATCCACCGCCGGCCTCTGCCCGTCTGCGCCGCCGCGCGGGGGAGCGGGAGGAGCTGGGGGCACGGGAGCAGCGGGAACGGGGGGTGCTCGGCTGGTACCGGGACAGCGTGGCCGCGGCCGCTCTCGGTGGACGAGAGACCGGCGGTGGCTGCGGCACATCCCCCGCAGTGCAATTCTATCCCGCGGACCGGCCCGGTGCCGGTGCTCGCCCCCGGCAGCCCCAGCATCGGCGGGAGCTCCCGGGCTGCCAACCCCGGTCATCCGCACATCCTGCCCGTGGCCCCGGTGCCCCTCGCCGCCGCCCGAAGCAGGGACACGAGTGCTGGGTTGCGCAAAGAGACTCGTTAATGCTACAGGAAACACCGGGGAGAAGGGGAGGCAGCGGCTCCACACCGCACCCGGTCCAGCCCGGGGAACATCCCGCAACATCCCCCGCGGGGTTCGGTCCCGGTAACGGTGGTGGGGAGGGACCAGAGTCCAGTGCTGGGTGTGGGAGGGACTCGGTGCCATCCCGGTGCCAGGGCTGAGCCCTCCCGACAGCAGCAGTGACTCCAGGACAGCGCAGCACCAGCCCCGGCCTGCACCCCATCCCTGCCCGCACCCGGCTCCAGGCAGGGACGGCAGGAGCCGCGGTGGGGCCTTAACCGGATCCCAGTTAACCCGATCCTGGCCCCTCCGGTGAGGCTCTCCATGCTCCCGGGAATGGCTGGGGTCCAGCAGTGATTCCTTCCTGGCAGTGCTGCTATTTCCACGAGCAGAGGATCCCAGAGCCAGGGCCACCACTGGGTTGATTGTGTCCATCCCAGGGCCCTGTGGTGGGTGGGGGGCAGTCTTGGGCCTGAGACCCCACCGTGGGGCCAAACCCCCCTCAGGGCTCTGCCTCCGTGCCGGAGTCCTGGAACAAGGATTGCTTCCGCAGGCTCAGCCGGGTGCACCGGGGGCAGGTGGTGGAGTTGTCGTAGTAGCAGTCCCTGGAGGTGGAGGGGGACAATGTTGGGTCACCCCCTGGCACCCCCATGTCCCCACATCCCGCCCCCGCGTGTTGGTACCTGTGGAAGACGGCGGAGCAGTCGGCGCAGACCGAGGTGTGGCTGTCGAAGGGGAAGAGCACATCGCCCTCCCGGCACAGCTCACAGACAAAGCCCTTGGCCTGGCATCGCTGGGGGAGCAGGCGGGAGGAGACAATGGTGACCCTTCCAGCCCTCCACTGACCCCACGGGGGTCTCCCCACGGCTCTGCCCCGCACCATGGGCTCACCTCGCAGTCCAGCTTGATGTGCTTGGCAAAGAGCGTGTGGATCTCGGTGAGGGAGCAGCCGAGGCGCCCGGCCTCGATGTCGATCAGGTCCTGCAGCGAGTACATCTCATCGTTCTCCACAAAGTGCTGCCGGTCCTGCAGCTGTGGGCAAATGGGGCACTGTGACCACCACCTCCATGTGACTGCCACCGCCGTGTGACCGTCACCGCTGTGTGACCATCACCGCTGTGTGACCATCACCGCTGTGTGACCATCACCATTGTGTGACCGCCACCGCCGTGTGACCGCCACCACCGTGTGACCGCCACCGCCGTGTGACTGCCACCACCGTGTGACCGCCACCGCCGTGTGACCGCCACCGCCGTGTGACCGCCATCACCATGCCTGGCCCTGGCCCCAGCCTGACCTGCAGCAGCAGCCGCGCCTCCATCGCCTCCTTGCAGGTGATGAAGTAGGGCTTCATCAGCAGGATGTCCTGGCGCAGCTTCTGCAGGGACAGGATGGGATGGGGTGGGAATGGGGATGGGATGGAATACAGACAGGAATGGGGACAGGAATGGGAGTAGGAATGAGGACAGGGATGAAATTGGAATGGGGCAGGAATGGGAACAGGAATGGGGACAGGAATAGGACCATAGGGCAAACAGCAATGGCAGGGGCAGGATGAGGATGGCGACAGGGATGGGGTTGTTAACGGGATGGAGACAGAAGTGTGACAAGAAAAAGACCAGATGGGTGACGTTCATTCCTGTTGCAGTCTGGGCACCCTCTGTCCCAAACCCCCCACCTCACTTGCTTCCTCTCTGTGGGACCCAGTAGGTGCCACTGGGGTCTCCCCACCTCCTGCTCACGCCACAGGCCCTCTGTGGTGTCCCCTGCCCTTGTGGGGTCCTCCCCAGACCCAGCACTCACCCGGATCTCCACCAGCTCCTCCACGTAGTTGAAGAGCAGTGGGTTGATCTCCCGCAGCTTCAGCACCGGCCGTGACACCATCAGTGCCAGGTACCTCATGCTGCAGCGTGACACCTGCCAGGGCCACCGTCACCCCCCGCACCTGCCAGCCCTGCCGCCACCCGCGGAGCCCTGCCAGGGACCTGTCACAGGGACACGGCCCTGGGGACACGGCCCTGGGGACACGGCACTGGGGACACGGCACTGGGGACACGGCACTGGGGACACAGCTTCCCCTCAAGTGATCTCCACCCAGTGACCCCCATAACCAGGGACACGGCCCCCATGAACAGGGATGTGGTTCCCCAAGTGACATCTACACAAGGCCATGGTCCCCAGGGACATGCAAGATCAGGGATGGGATCCCCCAGGTGACCCCACCAAGAGGGACATGCTCCCCAGGGACTCCCATGACCAAGGGCATGCCCCCCCAGGTGACCTCTACCCAGGGCCACTGTCCCGAGGGACTTTGGTGACACCCCAGGGTGTCCCCACCCCAGGCCAGGGGCACCTTGCGGGGCTCGAAGTCCCAGTTGTGGATGGCACGGGCGGGCACCACGGCCAGGTCGTTCCAGTGGCAGCTGGAGCAGTAGTAGAGGCCGGTGTAGTCGCACTGCCGGGCCTCGCTGGGCACCCCCCCTGTGGTGGCACAGGGCTGGCATGGGGCTGGCACTGGCACCCCCCTGCTCTCTGCTCACCCCACACCCTGTGTGTGCCCCCAGGACACCCAGCAACACCTGGGGACACGGCAGGGCCCCAATGTCACCTTCCCCAGATCCCCGTAACTCCCAGCCCCCAAAGCCCAAACCTTCAGCTCCTACGAGCCCCCCACAGCCCCTCAGCCCCAGGCAGCTCCTCCAGCCTCACAAAGCCCCCCAGGGAGCCCAGCCCCACAAGCTCCCACCTCCCCTCAGCCCCCCTCTCAGTCCCACAGAGCTTCATGGAGCCCCCAGCCCTACACCCCCCAACCCCACAGAGCTCCCAGCTCATCCCAGCTCCACATCACCCAGCCCCACAGAGCCCCACAGGCCTCCCAGCCCCCGAGGCCCCCGCTCCCCCTGCTCCCCCCAGCCCCCCAGCAGCAGCAGGGGCTCACGGAGGGAGATGGGGGCCCGGCACTCGGCACAGCGATAGTCCTGGCTGTCCAGCCCGCTCTCGGGGCAGATGCTGAGCTGGTACTCGGCCTGGTGGCTCACCTGGGCCCGCACGCACGGTCGGCTCACCAGTGGCAGGCACTTGCTGTGGCACCGGTAGTAGCAGCCTGGGGGGCACAGGTGGGTGTCAGTGTGGGGATGGGGGAAGCAGGGACGTGGAGGGGGTGTCCCAGACCCACCTGTGCAGGTGTACCAGGTCTGGATGAGCCCCCAGATGATGGTGCTGCACTTGTCGCACATCTGCTTGACGCTCTTACTCTTCTCCTTGTAGAAACGATGCTCCAGGACCACCCGGATGTTGGGCTCATCCTCACCAGGGTCCTGCAGGGGGAAAGGAGGATCAGAGAACTAAAGAACCATGGAATAGCTTGGGTTGTACCTTAAAGCTCACCCCATTCCACCTCCTGCCACGGGCAGGGACACCTTCCACTATCCCAGGTTGCTCCAAAGCTTGTCCAGCCTGGCCTTGGACACTGCCAGGGATGGGTGTCAGCATGGAGCCCCAGCCATAGAGACCCCCTTGCCCCAGCTCCAGCCTCAGCCCCACCTTCAGCTCCTGCAGCTTGAGGCGGAGGTGGATGAGCCGAACCACGGCGTCCTTCTGCCGCTCCGAGTGCTCGGGCAGCGCCAGGATCACCCGCTTGCACTCCTCGATGGCCCGGCGCAGCTGCGGCACGTCCGACGCCAGGATCAGCCCCTGCCGCCACCACCAGAGGAAGAGGAGGGTGAGCTGAGTCCCCCACATCCCCCCCATCCTCACAACACCCGCCCCACTCACCACAGGGCGGGAGAAGTGGTCCTCGGCCAGCCCCAGGTCCAGAGTGCCCTCGGGGTCCCCTGGGGTGGGATCCGGCTGCTGGGCTACAAAGTGGGGTCTCATGGGGGGCTGAAACCACCCCCAGAATAGGGGTACCACGGAGGGGCTGGGCCTGGCTGCCCACCCCAGTGTGGGACAGGGAGTGGGGTGGGGGAATCAGCACCCACCTGGGGCAGGGGATTCTCCATCGGGGCGCTCCAGCTGCTCAGGGGTCTTGTTGAAGGGGTTCAGGTGGGCCTGGCGGAAGCGGGCCAGCCGCTCATCTGATGCCATTGCCACCGTCCTGCTGGGGAATGGACACTGCCTCAGTCACCCCAGCGCTGGCACCGTCACCAGCATCCTGTCACAGCACCTGCAGTGTATCAGCAGCACCCACACCCTGGCACCGGCACCGTCACCCCATCACAGGCACCAATAGCACCTCAGCAGCACCGACACTGCCACCAACACCCTGTCATGGCACTGACACTCCAGCACTGGCACTGACGGCCCAGCAGCAGCAGCAGCGACATGCCAGCACCAGCAGCACTGTCACCAACACCTCGTTACCAGCACTGACACCCCGGCACCGACACCTCCTCACTGTCACCGACACCCTGGCACACCCACAGAAACCCCAGCGCCGGCACAAACACCGGCACAAACACCGGCACAAACACCGGCACACGGACACCGACACACGGACACCGACACACGGACATAAACACAGACACACGGACACTGACACCTACACACCGTCGCCGGCATTCTGTCATAAGCACCAACACCCCAGCACCGTCCCCGTCCCCGACACCCCGGTCCTAGCACCATACCCCGTCTCCGTTCTCGTCCCGGTCCCCGTCTCCGTTCCCGTGGACAGACGCGTCTCTCCGCCTCCCACGCCCGTGCCCCCGCCCTGCCTCACCGCCAACGCCCGCTTCGGCCCACGGTCACCACGTACCGACACCGTCCACCCATCCCGGCCCCCCGAGG
>NC_031780.1:1004931-1007565 GCF_001522545.3 Parus major
GGGGGGGCTGCGGGCACTGTTGGGGGGCGGCGTCGGGCGTCACTTGGCGCCCTGCGCCTCCGACTCCTCCTCGTCGTCCTCGTACATTTCACCCTCCTCCTCGGCCGTGGCGTCCTGGTACTGCTGGTACTCGGACACCAGGTCATTCATGTTGCTCTCGGCCTCGGTGAACTCCATCTCGTCCATCCCCTCGCCCGTGTACCAGTGCAGGAAGGCTTTGCGGCGGAACATGGCTGTGAACTGCTCCGAGATGCGCTTGAAGAGCTCCTGGATGGCCGTGCTGTTCCCGATGAAGGTGGAGGACATCTTCAGCCCCCGCGGCGGGATGTCACACACGGCCACCTTGACATTGTTGGGGATCCACTCCACAAAGTAGGAGCTGTTCTTGCTCTGGATGGCCAACATCTGTTCATCCACCTCCTTCATGGACATGCGGCCACGGAAGACAGTGGCCACGGTGAGGTAGCGGCCATGGCGGGGGTCGCAGGCTGCCATCATGTTCTTGGCATCAAACATCTGCTGGGTGAGCTCGGGCACGGTGAGGGCGCGGTACTGCTGGCTGCCACGCGCCGTCAGCGGGGCAAAGCCAGGCATGAAGAAGTGCAGCCGCGGGAAGGGCACCATGTTGACGGCCAGCTTGCGGAGGTCAGCGTTGAGCTGGCCGGGGAAGCGCAGGGAGGTGGTGACGCCGCTCATGGTGGCCGACACCAGGTGGTTGAGGTCACCATAGGTGGGGGTGGCCAGTTTGAGGGTGCGGAAGCAGATGTCGTAGAGCGCCTCGTTGTCGATGCAGTACGTCTCATCCGTGTTCTCCACCAGCTGGTGGATGGAGAGCGTGGCATTGTAGGGCTCCACCACCGTGTCTGACACCTTGGGGGACGGCACCACGCTGAAGGTGTTCATGATGCGGTCGGGGTACTCCTCCCGCACCTTGCTGATGAGCAGGGTGCCCATGCCCGAGCCAGTGCCCCCGCCCAGAGAGTGGGTCAGCTGGAAGCCCTGCAGGCAGTCGCAGTTCTCACACTCCTTCCGCACCACGTCCAGCACCGAGTCCACCAGCTCGGCCCCCTCTGTGTAGTGCCCCTTGGCCCAGTTGTTCCCAGCACCGCTCTGCCCTGGGAAAGAAAAGAGGCTCCGATGGCCGCTGGCCCCCCACGCCCACGGCCCGAGGGGACCGGGGCGAGGATCAGGACTGGGACCAGCCGATGCCGCCGGCAGCACCGGGGAGATCTGACGCCGGGGCGGGGTGGGAAGCAGGAACCGCAGAGGTTTGGCGGCGTGCCGGCAGTGCCGGGCCCCGCGGCGCGGGAGGGGTGTGCCCGCCGAGCGCCCCGGGGACGGCGGCTGGCAGGGCGGGTCCGAGGATGCAGGGGCTGGGGGGAACATGGGGGGACGGTGCACCCCTCCCTCGCCAGGGACCTACCAAAGATGAAGTTGTCAGGGCGGAAGAGGTGGCCGAAGGCACCCGAGCGCACGCTGTCCATCGTCCCCGGCTCCAGATCCACCAGGATGGCGCGAGGCACATACTTGTGAGCTGAGAGAGACCCCATGATGGGAGGGGACCTGCTGCCGCCCCCCCATCCCACCCCAGAGGTGTTCCCCAGCACCCTGCAGGGTTTTACAGGGCAGGGAGCACAGGTCGTGTCCCCCCCAAATCCCGGGGGCTCAAGGCGTGGGTGCATGTCTCATGCCCCCCAAACAATGGGGGTCACATGGGTGGGTACACATCTGTCCCCCGTTCCCCCTCTGGGCCCCGTGGGGTGGGTGGATGTTCCTGTTTTGTCCCTCCCACACCACAGGATCCTACAGGGTGAGTGCAGGTGTCCCTGTTTCCCAAACCACAGAGTCCCATGGGGTGGGTGCATGTATCACACCTCCACCCAGACTACAGAGTCCCATGAACTGGAGGCACATGTGCACCCCTGTCCCCCAAACTGCGGGGTCTGAGGGGGTGGGTGCACATGTCTGCCCTCCCGGGGTCCAACAGGGCTGGGGTGCAGGTGTTGTGTGTGACCCCTCCCAACTGGCAGGGTCCCATGGAACTGGGTGTACATGATTTCCCCCTGCCCCACACTAAATGGTCCCACGGGGTGGGTGCATGTGCCTGCCCACCCCACATCTCTGTGGGGTGGGTGTGTCTATCTGCCCCCCCCTTCCCACCGCAGCAGACCCAGCTCCCCCTGCACTGGGGGGTCAGACTGGGGCCCCAGCCCAAGGGAGGTTCCGAGGGGGGGTCGCTTACAAGAGGCCTCATTGTAGTAGACGCTGATGCGTTCAAGCTGCAGGTCCGAGTCCCCCACGTAGTTGCCGCTGGGGTCGATGCCGTGTTCGTCGCTGATCACCTCCCAGAACTGGGGAGGACGGGGAGCTCAGAAGGGGGGGATGTACTGGAACACCCCCAGGCCCCCGGGCGAGGCTCGGGGCACCACGATCCTCCCATCCCTAGGCAGGGCTGGGTGGGGCAAGAGGCACTGGGATCCCCCAAATACCCAAAATCCCGAGCAGGGAGGGGCTTATCAGGACTCCTCAAACCCCGGGACAGGGCTCAGCAGGGCGGGGGGCACCGGGACCCCCAAACGGCGGGCAGGGCGCGGTGCGGGCGCTGTCCGCGGTGCTGACGGACAAAGGCGGGGG
>NC_031780.1:1008248-1035220 GCF_001522545.3 Parus major
GGGGGACACACACGGGACACCCCTCCCAACCGCGTCCCGGAACGGGGAGGGATAGGGACGGGGTACGGGAGGGCCGCCCTGGGGGTCCCGGGGTCGCCGGTGGCCCCCGCGGCACCGGGAACAGTGCCGGTGCCAGTGAGGAGGTGGGCGGCGGCGGGCGCGGCCCGAGAACAAAGGCGACGGTGATGGGCCCTTTGTCCCCCGTGTGGGGTCCAGCCTCCCGCCGCCCAGCCGGTCCTTCCCGGTCCCTCCGGTCGCTCAAGGGTCATTTGGTCCCGGCGGGAACCGGGAGGGACCTCTCCCCCCGGGGCTCCCCGGGGCTGCCCGATGCCAGCCACAGTGTCACTGCAAAGAGCCTTTATTGGGAACCGTGAGTCCCTCGCCCGGACCGGGCACCCCGCGGCTCGTCCTGTCCATCCGTCAGCCCGTCCATCTGTCCGTTTCGGGGCGGGGGTGGCCGTGCCGGTAGCGTGTCCCCCTGCCTACCAGGAGCACATCACCACCTCCCGCAGCGTCCGCCGGAGCTCCTGGCTCCGGAAGGCGTAGATCAGGGGGTCAATCACTGAGTTACAGATGATGAGGATGAGGAAGAGGTTGAAGTAGCTGAAGAAGCAGGTGCAGAAGGGGTTGGTGGGACAAGTGACGATGAGGATGAGGTGGAAGAAGAAGGGCCCCCAGCAGATAAAGAAGACGCCCAGGAGGATGGTGAGGGTGACGGCACCCTTCAGGCTGCCACCGCGGTGGGCGGTGGGTGGCTTCTGCTGGCTGGAGATGCTGTGGAGGTGGTGGCGGGCCAGGGCGAACATGTGGATGTAGAGCACCAGCATGAGGACCAGCATGAAGAGGAAGAAGCCGATGAGGCAGAGGAGGATGGTGTTGCTGCGGTAGTAGGTGATCAAGACGGTGCTGGAGACAGTGCTGGCCAGCCAGACGCTGGCCATGGTGACCACAGCCCGCTGCAGCGTCATGATGCTGTGGTAGCGCAGGGCATAGAAGATGGTGATGTAGCGGTCAACGGCGATGACCCCCAGGAAGGAGAGGGAAGACACGACGGAGCTGCAGATGAGCATGTCGATGACGCTGTCCATGTGGCGCACGATGCTGGGGCGCATCACCAGCACCCCGTGCTCCAGCAGCAGCATGAAGAGCATCTCCGCCAGGTTGCTGATGCTCACCAGCATGTCAGACACCGCCAGGCAGCAGATGAAGTAGTAGGTGGGCGAGTGCAGGTTCCTGTTCTTCAGGATGGCGGCCACCACCAGCAGGTTCTCCACCAGGCTCACCAGCCCCAGTGCCAGGAACAGCTCGTTGGGAATGTCCAGCCCCTGGCACCAGCCACCGCTGGCCCCGACCGTGGCGTTGCTCTGGTTGCCCTCGCTGGCATTCGAGGGCTCGCGCAGCAGACGCAGGGGGGCCAGCGTCGACATGGCCCCCTCCACAGCCCCGGGGCCCCCCGTGGCACCCGCACAGCCCACGAGCCCCCGTTGTGCCCCGCCAGTTCTCCCGCGGCGCCCGGCGGCGAGGCCGAGGGGATGCCGAGGAATTGGGGACGGGAGGCGTGGGATGTGCCGGGGGTGTCGTGTGCCCGCCGGGACCCTCTGGTGTGGCGGCCGCTCTCTGTGCCAGCGCTGCCCGCACCCCACGCCCGCCGGCCCAGGTTGCTGAGGAAGAAAGGGCCCTTTCTCTGCCCCACTTTAAAGGCGGCTCCCGCAGCTCCTCCTCCTCCGAGGGTGGGCACCTGCATGAGGGAGGCACTTGGGCAGTGAGGGGAGCCGCTGCTGAGGCCAGGGCTGAGAGGATGGCCTTGGGGAAGGCGATTGCTTGGAATCACCATGTGCCCAGGGGTCCCAAACACCCTGGGGTGGTCCATGAACCTTAGGGGCGCTGCCATAGGGTCCCCTGTGCCCTGGGAGACCGAGCACCTTAGGGTGCCCACATGTCCTGAATCCTGGGGGGCTGCATATCTTGAGAGGCCCCTATGCCCTGCAGGCCTCTGCGTCCCATGGGCTCAATGTGCCCCATGGGACACCGTCTTGGGGGGTCCCATCTGCCATGGGGACCATCCACACACCCTGAGCTATCCATGCTCCTCGGGGACCCCCGTAGGACCCTCTGCACTGCCCGATCCAAGCTGTCCCACGCATTGGGACTGGCAGGGGTCCCATTCCCATGGCCCCAGGGAAGATGTACAATGGGGCAGGCATGGGATGCGATAGGAATCGTCAAAGGCACGATTAAATGGGATGCTGCAGAGTCCGGCGCCGGAGGGGTCCCAGGCAGGCGGGGTGAGGACAGGACCCATCTGACCATCATGTGCCTTCGGTCCGTGTTGATGCCTGGAGCCGCACGGCTGCCAAAGAGCCATTCACAGCTCCCCCAGAAAGCCGATCCCACGGTTATCCACTTCCGTTGGGAAGCCCTTCCCTCTGGCACGGTTGGGAATGGCTCAGCTGCGCACACTGGGCATGGGGTCCCAGGCTGCCCCCATGCCAAATTACAGGGATGGGATCCCTTGGGATTTGGATATACCAGTGGGGAACGGAGCCAGGGCAGGCTGGCTTGAGACTCGGGTCTGCACACCCGGCCAACCCACCCCAGCTACAGCCCCCCAGGGAGGCAATACAGCAGAAACAGGGATTTATTCCATGTATTCACCATTACTCTGCAAAAAAAAGGGAAAAAAAGCTTTAAAAAAAGCTTTACAGGAACAAGCAGGAGTTAAGGTTTGACTGTGGCTTACCTCGATCCTGACTCTAGAAGGTGAAGGAATAAATGATAGACAAACAAAGAAGGGGGGAAGATTTCTTCTCCAAACATAATTGAAAGGCTGAAAAAGCTACTCCATGCACAATTCTACTGGCACAGGGGATTCTGAGACCTTTGGAAGGTTCAGTGTAGTGAGGGTGCAGAGTATTTTGTGGAGGGAGGGAAGCTCCAGGCTATGGGAAGCACAAAGGAGCTGAAGAAGAGGGCAGCAAAACCCCTCTGGGAATTAAGGACAAGAGCCAGAAGAACAGGGAGGGGAATAGGATGGAAATTGTGTGTAGAGGAGGCCAGAAGGGGACTAAGCTGCCATGGGGACAAGGGACAGCTGCTGTTGATTAGCTCGGACATGCTCAGACAGCCCTTGTCCCCTGTTAAGAGAGAGGCCCTGGCCAGGGCCCATCACTGCGGATTCAGCCCCGCTCCCCAGATGGAGACCGTGCCATGGCTGCAGCCCCCTCCTCAGAACAGCCCATTCCCACAGCCAGTCCATTTGTGTGACTTTATTGGAGTGCGACACAAATCGGGGGTGATGCACAGGGTTTGGGGACAGACAGCCCGGGCTCAGTCCCAGTCGCCGTCCCCCTCGGGATTGTCGTCACGGGGGGGCTCCTGGAACTGGATGTTGGCCAGCATGTCCCGCATGGCCGCCATCAGCCTGTTCACCCCCTGGTTGAGGTCCTGCGCTGCCCCGGCCTCGTCGTCCCCGTTGTGCCGGATGTCCCCCTAGGAGAGAGCAGCACTGTGGTGGCAGGGACAGGGACAACACTGGTGCCAAAGCAGCAGCAGGCTGCTGCCAGCAGTGGCTCCAGGAGCAGGAACACCATGGGGGAACGGTGCACCCAAATCCCAACGTGCGCTCACCTGCAAGTTAAAGTTTGGCAGCAGCGAGCGGAAGAAGAGGGATAAAGTGCTTTCGTTGGAGGGATGGCTTGTCCTGGAAGACACAAGTGGCACCATGGTGAAGGTACAGCTCAGTTTGTGACTCCTCAATGGGATGTGGCAGTGCTGGGAGAACCATGGTGCTGCTGGAACCAGCCCTGAGGGAGGGAACCGGGGGTTCCAATGGGATTCTGAATTCAGGCAACTCTGAGCAGCAACTGTGCAAAGCAGTCACTATGAGCATGACCAAGGCCAGCTTGGAAGGGGCTTGGAGCAACCTGGGATAGCGGCAGGTGTCCCTGCCCATTGGGGTGGAATGAGATAAGCTTTAAGGTCCTTCCAACCCAAACCATTCTAGGATTCCATGATTCTACCAGCTCTGTTCTGAGGGTTGGTGTTGAACACATGTATGGCATCACCCCAGTACCAGGACTGGCTGTAATTTAAATTTCCATTTACCCCAAACCCTCCCAGTCAGCTGTGGCCTGGGTTTTCCCTGGCTTTTGCCCTATGGCTGGGAATGGCCAGTGGTGACCACTATGGGAAGCAGCAGGACCAGTGCAGCCTGTAGCTCTGCCTGCCTGGAGCACCACAGCTCTTGCTGTGCCATGGAGGAGGATGTCAGCACCGAGCACCCACGGACAGCCTGGGAACACGGCCGGCTGTGCCAGCGCAGGCACCAGCGGACGAGGTGGTACCTTTCCGGTCGGGTGTAGGAAACAATGGAATCCAGAGGAGGCAGGGGGTCAAACCCCATCACTGGCTGGGAGGTCACCTCCTGCAGGGGGAGGAAAAAGGAGGGATGAAGGAGAAAGGAAGGAATGAAGGAAAAAAGAAGGAATGAAGGCTGTGCATCCAGCAGCAGCAAACACAGGTGCCCACAGAAGCCGTGAGTGACAGGGGTTAGGATGGGCCCAGCAGGGACACAAGTGCCACCATAACACGTGCAGTCACAGCCCCTGTGTCCCACCAGGCCCCTCACCAGAGGCAGAGCTGCTGTGGCCTCCTTCATCTCCGAGAGGATGATGTGCCGGTAGATGTTCCTGGGAGCGCTCTGGTACCGGATCTTCCTCCTGAGGTGGGGAAGGGACACAGCAGTGAGCCCTGAATGGGAAACTCAGAAATGAGTCCCATTTCTGCTGCTCCAGGTGCAGTGTCAGCAGCTTCCCTGGCTCCGGGGGACAGGGCCATATTGGATGGAGCTGGCTTAGAGTGAGCCAAAGGGGGTGGCAGCTGCTGAGCTCCCGAGAGAGTGGAGAGCTCAGGAATGAGCAGACTGACCTTGGTTTAGGACACCTGATGGCTCTCTCCTGTTTCTCAGCACTGGGAAGTGTTTATAAGCTCTCACCTCCCTGTGTGGCCATCCCTGCCCTTCCAGGCCACCCCTCCACCCTCTCCAGGATGTTTCCAGGGTACAGGTGGCAGCCAAGCCTGGGGAAGGCAGTGCAGGATATGCAATGCAGGTTCAGCCACTGCCCTCCTGGCCCCGTGCTGTGACCTTTGGCATCAGACCAGCAGCTGTGGGGCTCTGAGCCCTGTCCCAGACACTGGAACTGCTGCTGCCTAGGACAGACCCTCTGTCCCACTCTGTCCCCTGGCACAGGAACCCTGCCCTCCACCCTCTGTGCTCACTTGTGCTCAGCCTCCTGCACCAGCGTGTCCTGGGCCTCCACCATGTGCAGAACCTCGTGGACGTGGGGCTCCAGCCAGGCCATGACTGCTGGGTCCTTCCACAGGGCGTGTGTCCTGCCCACGTACAGGGATGTCAGCTGGTTCAGGGCGGGCGACTGGCTATGGGAGATGGCTGTTACTCACGGCACCCTCCTCCTCCTCCTCCTCCTCCTCCCGCTCCTCACGGGATGCTGGGGGCTCAGCTCTGGCCTTTGGCGTGGGAACACGAGAGGACTCGCAGGCTCCTGCCTGGATATGGCCATCCACCTTCACCAGAACTTCTGCCTCCATCTATTTTTAGGCTAAGCAGAGCCGTGAAATGAGGGGACGCTGCCCTGGCCTGAGGCAGAGCCTTCGCACGCTGAGAAGAACACGTGTCAAGGGAACGCAGACTGGCTGGAGACAGCCTGCCCTGGGAGGACACACGCATTGCTCCCCCTCCCTGCACACACCAACAGGCTCTGGTGAACTTCTGACCTGTCCACCTTGAGGTGAGGTGGGTCTATCAGCCTGATCCACAGGCCATTATGGAAATCCATTATCAAAAGGATTATCAAATGAGGCATTATCAAATGAGCCTACTCAGGGAAGCCAAACGAGCTCCACCATTAGCTGTCTGAGCATGCAAGATCCCCGCCGCCGGCAAAATCGATCCCTTCCCTTTGCTGAGAACATCTCCAGGCCTTACCTGATCTGGGCATTCAGCCCGAAGAAGGGGTGGGAGGCGACCCTGGCGTCGGGCTGCACACTGCAGTGATCCAAAAGTGGCATCAGAACTGCAAGACAAAGGCAGAGAACTCGTCTGGAGCTGCTGGTGAGGGGCAGTGTGGGGTGGGGAGGGGTCACCCCTGCACAGAGCCACTCCCCTCCTCAGGGCCAGAACCCCTGGGGCACCAACAAGGACAAGGAAGGGGTGAGCACACTGCTGGTCCCTGTGCTCACACAGGCATTATCCCAGTCACCCCAACAAGCAGCCTAAAAAATGTTTCCAGCCCCCACAAACTGAATCTCTGTTGGAGAGCTGGTTCTTCCTGCTGCACACACCCTCCCCTGGGCCCGAGGGCTGTGTGCTCCTTTCATGGACAGCAGCACCCAGAGGATGAAAGGGAGAGTGATGGGCACCCATGGGGAGAGCACATCCAAAACAGAGCTGTGCCTCGGAGGGAGAGCCAAGGAGACCGGCTTGTCCTTGGCTCTGGGCAGCCTCCAGGAGGTGAGACATCTCCCTGCTCTGAGACTCCAGCTCTCATCCTCCCCCAGCCTGCTCACCCCTGACCATTGCTGGTGGAGGAGCACTGGCTGCTCTGGGGAGGGAGGGCAGAATCATGGAATCACAGAATTGTAAGGCTGGAGAAGCCTCTAGGATCATTGAGCCCAATCATTCCTGCAGCACTGCCAAGGCCACCCCTAACCTGTGTCCTCACGGCTTTTAAATCCCTCCAGGGTTGGGGACTCCACCACTGCCCTGGGCAGACTGGGCCAGGGATGGACAACACTTCTGGGGAAGGAATTACTCCCAATATTGAACTTTGAGGCCATTTCCTCTTTTCCTGTCCCCGTTCCCTGGGAGCAGAGCCTGACCCCACCATGGCTGCACACTCCTGTCAGGGAGTTGTGAAGTCAGTTCTGAGCCAGAAGGTCTCCCCTGAGCCTCCTTTTCTCCAGGCTGAGCCCCCAGCTGCCTCAGCTGCTCCAGCCCCTTCCCCAGATCTGTTCCCTTCCCTGGACATGCTCCAGCCCCTCAGTGTCTGTGCTGGGATGAGGAGCCCAGAGCTGCACTCGCCCAGCCACACTGTTCTGCCCGACCGCTTCCGCTCTGACTCAGGGCTCCCTCCTCAAAGGCCCTGGGCAAATTCCTGCCTCTGCATCCGCCTGCCGGGAATGCAGTCCCGGCTCTCCCAGAGGACAGTGACAAAGCCCTGGAGGATGACCTCACCGGTGGGGACAGACTCACCGCTTGGGAACATGATGAGCGCGAGCTGGATGAGCTGGGCCGCTCGCTCCCGGGCCTGGCCCCGCTCCAGCTCCGGGCGCTCTTCCTGCTGGCTCAGGAAGAAATAGGCCAGTGGCACCGAGAAGGCGAAATTGGGCAGCTGGGACAGATTCCGGTGACTCTGCAGGATCAGAGCGAGCGTTACCGAGAAATGATGCTGTGCAGCAGAGCTGGGCTGTGCGGGGTCGGGGCTCTGCCTGCTGGGGTTAAGTGAGTTCCCAGCCCCTGGCGCGGTGCCCCCACAGCTGAGTGAGCAATTTTGAGTTCTTACAGCTATCTGCAGGACCCAAGGATTACAGGAACCAACAGCCCGGCCTGTATGGATCATTCCAATGCTGCTGGATACCAGCTGAGATCCCTCCAAAGGGCTGACCTGGTGGGGAGCACCCCAGGCACCCATCCCCTCACCTGCTGGCCACTCACCTCCCACTCCTGGAAGAGGCGGGTCAGGAAGGTGTATTCCCTGGCCCGGAGGGACAGGAAGTCGATCAGCAACAGCACACAGAGTGGGTCATTCTCAGGATCAAGGCTTGGGAGCAGGGGGAGAGAACAAACCCAGTGTCACAACAGCTGAGAGAGCTGCCCTGATTTCTGAGTCAAACAGCCTTTCCCAGTGACATCCAGTGACTCAGCAAGTGGAGAGAACAGGAACGCGGTCACTCCTGCATGGCCAGCAGGATGACAATGTGGTGCTCTGTGCCCCTACAGAGGGGACAGTCCCCTGCTACCACCCAGGAGAAGGATCTGTGGCCACAAACTGAGTGGGCTGAAGCCACTGCCACTCTTTGCTCTGCTGAGCCTCCAAGCTCAGGCAGTCACAGGCCACCCAGGGCCCCTCGTCACCCATCACCTCTCCAAGGGCACCAGCACATCCCCAGCACAGACTGTGCAGCCCTAAGGGGTGGGGATGAGCCCACACCAAGCCCAGGAGCAGCAGGACCCCTCTGGGGTGACCATGCCCCCAAACCCAGACACTCTACCCTTGGTGGAGGCACCTACCTCAGGATGAGCTTGCAGAACTCCAGGGCTGTACGGGGACAGCCCCTCTTCTCCAGGAACATCAAGTGCTTGAAGAGAGCCAGGAAGAAAGCCCTGCATGGGGAACAGCAGCAGGACTTAGAGAAGCATTTTGTGTCACTCAAAAAAGGGGACACAGTCATCAAGAGCTCCTCACCCCCAAGCATCACATCCTGGTGAGGCATGGGATGCCACAGACACCCCCCAGCCCCATGCTCCCAGCTCTTGTTTTTGTTATCTTTTTGTGCACGACCAGGGACAGAAAACTCACGAGCTGCTCTGGAGACTGGGATCAAGTAAATCCCCCAAATCCACATCCCACCTTGTCCCAGTGGCATGGGGACGGTGACACAGAGCATGGAGGCCCAACACCTGAACTGGTGATACAGGTCACTGATGGCACAAAGCGTGTCAGCCACAGGGACTGAAATGTGAGCACCCTCCAGGTACAGCAGTTTGGGAGAGATGGCTTGGGTCAGCTGACTGGAAAATTCCCAGAATAAAGTCACCTTTCCCAGCAGCTGCAGAGCTGGAGTTACATAAAGACCCAAGCTGGGAGGAGTGTGAGTGCTGGGGGTGATGGCTGGAAACACACAGCAAGGATTTTTATACCATTTCAGGCTAAGGGTTACTAATGGCATGAAAAGGATATGATAGGGAGGGACAGTTCCTACTGCAGGAAGGTATCCCTTGGGAAAAGGGATGCTTTGTGCAGAAGCCTCCATTCACGAGCTGCCTGTGCTCTAGCACCATCCCAGGAGCCCCCCACAGAAAGGGATGCTCAGGGGACTCCTGGATGAGCAGCAGTGGTGAGTGTGGGTGGCTGTGGCCAAAAGGGGTCCAGGAGCTCCAGCTGAGCCTCCCTGCTCCCCAGCCCTGCTCACCTGTTCTCTGGCCGCCGGTAGTCCAGCCTGCAGGTCCCACTGGTGAGGCTGAACACGGGGTGGAAGGCGCATTCCAGGCTGTACAGGGCCCGCTCTGGGGACAGCAAGGTCCGTGTCAGGGACAGGACAGGGACACCAGCCCAGCACAGCACTGCCCAGCACTCGGTTTAGCCCAAAAGACAGGAAACCAGCTCATTCCCAGCCCAGTAAGGCACAAAGTTACTTCACACAATGTGGTGGCAACAGGTACCAGGGCAGTGAGCACTTCCACATAATTCACACTCTGGGTGGGAAAAGGAACCATTCTGCTCGGTCCAGGAAGAACCAAGCTCCTGCCCCACACTGCCCCTGCCAGGGGAGGATTTCACACCAACACATCTGCTCCTCACCTCACTCTTACCTATGAGATCCCGGGCCATCTCCTGGTCCTCCTGCATCCGGCACACGTCGCTGAGCTGCAGGAGGGAGTCCACGTGGTAGGGGTTCATCTGGAGCAGCAGCTGCACAAGAGCATTGCAAAGATTCTGTGTCATTACCGGTGTCTCACTCACTGACCCAGGTACCTTCCAGCTCTGTGACACACAATGCCAAGATTAATCCCACCCTGCCAGATCCATCCCCAAGCTGGAAGGGCACAGGGAGCTCTTCCCCAGCATGTGCAGGATGGGAGCCCCCAACAGCAGCCTCCCCTGGGCAGCTCCCTCCCAGCTCTGCCACGCCTTTGTTCAGCTTTACTGCTCTCCTCCAGATCTCTCCCAGCTCCTCCATCTCCTTGGAAAGGAGAGAACGAGATGCAGGCACTGCTACAGTTTGGGGTTTTTTTATCTATCCCTCAGCAGTTCTGAGCATTTGATCAGGCTTTTGCATCCTCTGGACATTTGGACACATCTATTACAAATCCAGGAATCAGCAATGGTAATGGATAATAATAAATAAATATTTACTTCCAGGCTTCAGAAAAGAAGTTAACTTAAAAATCTTCTCTAATACACTAATTATACTAATACACTAATTATATTAATACACTAATTATATTAACTGTACACTAATTATATTATAAATAGGCTACTTTTCTCAAGTACCTAAAACCTCAGTTCAGTAAAATACTGAAGGTACTACAAATCTTCTCACACTTTGGGGATTTTTTTTTTTTTTTTCTGAAACTGAAAAAACAAAGCTTCCAAAACTCTAGCAGTTTCCATCTGCAGGGTGGAGACCACCTACAGCACAAAGACTGGATATTCCAGGGTGTCCCAGCCCAGCCTGGAGCCACTTGCCTGATGATTAACCTCTTCCTTAAGGGATAAAACTCTTAAGTTCCTTTCTAGTCCGCTTTTTAGGGGGGGACATGGAGCACTCAGGGTCACTGTGATGGGAAAAAGCCAAGAAAAGGTCATTGAGACCCTTTTAACCTGCCAGCAAGTACAGAAAAAGCACTCACTGAACAAGAGGCTCCCCAAAAGCAATGTTTTATGTACTGAAACCACAGCAACAAGGCAAAGCTGGGCTCTAGCTATGCCAGGACAGCGGTGACCATGGACAAACCATCTGGAATTGCAAAATCCATCTGTTACATCTTACCCTTGATGGAAAAGGGGAAGACTTCAAGCCGTATGAATGTCTTCAAATTTAGCCAGACCCCCTAAGAAGGTCAGAGCATCCAGATTAAAATACCATGGAAAGCCTGTCCTGTGTGGGGGACTGAGCTTGAGCTGTCCTTGGGACACTCACTGCTGCACAGGAATTACCTTGGCTCACTTAATCCAAATCCCTCAATCCAGGCAGAACTGCTGAGCTGGAGAGAGCCCCGCAGCCCTGAGCTGGGGATGGGAAAGCAGAAGGAAGTAAACTTTATTTAGCAGACAATGGGCTCTTTAAAGAACATCTCCAAGGCATGGATCCCAGCTCATGTGGCCAGACCTTTCAGAGAAACATCCCTCAGTTATGGTTTAGCTGGGTGCAGAGCAATTTTGCTGTTGCTTATCACTCCAAACTATAAATGTTACCATACAGCTTAATGAGCTCGGACACGCATGAAGGACTCCTAACACAAAAGCCTGTTTTGCTGAAATACCAAGAAAAGACAAATTTTTCATTCTTGCAGGAGTTTATAAATAGAACAGTTGTTAGTTTGGATTCCCAGTTCACGATGGGTTTATACAATATTCCTCCTTTCCTGGCTAAGAGCTGAGACAAGGGAGCTTTGTTCCCACCCTTCCAGCCAAACGGACAGTTCCAGTGGGTTCCTCTCTCAGAAGGTGACCTGGCACGTGCTTGGCAGAGCCACCAAGGCTCGGCCACCAGACCTCCTCTGCACCAAGGAGGTCACTGATTAACAAGGTGACAGCACAACTCAGCGCTGCCTCACCCCACACAGGGCTCTACTGTCCAAAGAGGTCCTAACAGTCCAAATGAGACTGGATATAAATAATCCGAGGCTCTGCAGAGGGATCTGGACAGGATGGATCAGGGGGATGAGGCCAATGGGATGAAAGTCAACATGGTGACATGCTGGGTCCTGCTTGTGGGTCACACCAACCCCATAAGTGCTACAGGCTGGGGGAAAAATGGCTGGAAAAGAACCTGGGGGTGCAGGAGACAGTGGATGGACAGGAGCCCAGGTGGGCAGGAATGTCACTGCCACATGGCCTGTGTCAGCAATGCTGTGGCCACAGGAGTGACCAGGGCAGTGCTCATCCCCTGTGCTGGCACTGCTGGGGCACTTCCAATCCTGGGGTCAGTTCTGGGCCCCTCACCCCAACATAAGCACCAAGGGGCTGGAGCATGTCCAGGGAAGGGCAACGGAGCTGGGAAAGGGGCTGGAGCATCAGAAGCAGCTGAGGGAGCTGTGGGGGGCTCAGCCTGGAGAAAAGGAGGCTCAGGGGGAACCTTCTGGCTCTGCACAATTCCCTGACAGGAGGGGACAGCCAGGCAGGGGTCAGGCTCTGCTGCCAGGAACAGGGACAGGACAAGAGGAAATGGCTTCAAGCTGTGGCAGAGGAGATTCAGGTTGAATATTTGGGACAATTCCTTCTCCAGAAGTGTTGTCCAGCCCTGGCCTCAGTCTGCCCAGAGCAGGGGTGAATTCCCCATCCTTGGAAGGATTTAAAAGCCATGTAGATGTGGCACCAGGGGACATGGGTTAGGGGTGGCCTTGGCAGTGCTGGGGGAACAGTTGGTTTAGAGGCTTTTCCAACCCAAACAATTCCACTGGAATGCACCAGCCCAACCTCCCAGGGAAAGGGGCTGCAGAAACACAGGAGGGAACAGCACGACAAACCCAACGTACCACGATGTTGTTGGGGTCCATGGACTCCACAGCGTCCAGGAACTTGAACTGCACCTGCTGGTACTCACGGTGGTGCTCAAAGGTGAAGTGCTGCACGCCCCTCCGGGTGTCCAGCAGCTGCATGGTGATACCTGCAGGGTGCAGGGGAGACCTGGGTACCCCAAAAGAACCTCCTCTGCTCTCTCACAGTGAGCATCAAAAGCTCACTCCCATCACTGGCTCCAGAGACACACGTGCTTTTGGAAACTCCCAGAGACTTTCATTCTTTTCCCCCCCTCTCATGAGTCCAAATCCCAAACCCACCCAAAAAACCCAGGCTGCTCGTTCTGCCCAGGGATCCTTCTCATTATCCAGCAGTTCTGCTGCTAAGATGGGAAGCACCCATGCCCTGCAACCTCCAAAAGAGGGGAAAACAAACCCAAATCGTAAGGTACAACTCCACAGAGCTCTCTGTTGAGGCAGGAGGTGTATTTCCACCAGCTGAGGAGCACTTCTCCCTTAGATTCCATGGCCTGAGCAGCATCCATGTCACATAGGCCAAGGGTTAAGAGGGCAGGAGGCAGCCCCAAAAGCCTCACCTGTCTTGCTGTAGCGTGGCCAGGTGTTCTTGGGAGCTGTCAGCCACATGCTGCGGACGTACTGCCGCTGCCTCTGCCTTGGCCTGGGGAGGGGAACACACCGGTCACAACTCCTCAGCACTGACAGGATGAAACCACGTCAAAGGGAAAAATGTGATCCAATTTCTTCCCCACAGAGAGATACACAAAGCTGTGCCCAGAGCTCTACGTTTGCCTTCAGGACACAACATACCTGTGCTCAGGCTTTGCCTTATGTGCACCATCTAGACCATCCAGTGCCTCCAGCATCTCCACTTGTAGAGCTTCTCTCCCTGTTTTTATCCCTGCCAAACTCTCAGCTGCCTCTGTGCTTCAAACAGCTTCCCAGGTCCAATCAGGAGAGCCCCACATCCCTCTGACTCATCCCTCTTCCCAGCAGAGCCTTCAAATGGCAACTGATTAGTTTAAGCTGTACCCAAAAATGCACGATTTATTGTTTCAGGAGCAATTCAGGATCAAGGCTACCCTTGTCTCCCCAGAAAGAGATCACAGACTATCCTGAACTGGAAAAGACCCACATAGATTATTAAATCCAACTCCTGGCCGTGCACAGGACAATCCCAAGGGACTGCAGTTTCTTCCTCAAGTACCAAATGCTCTTCTACAGACTTTCCCTCCTTCCACCTGCACTGCTCCAAGCTCAGACCATTCATGGTTTTCCAACTGTGTGACAGCACAGTGCAGTGGATAAATGCAGAGACATCACACCCAGGGACCAACAGGTTCCCTGGACTCCTGGAAGCAAGTGGATGAGACACTCTGAAAGTATTCAGGGTTCACCTTCTGTCCAGAGGCTCTGGGATGGCAACAAGGGATGAATGGTGGAGAAACAAACAAAACCTGTGTCTGCGCTCTGTGAACTTGAATGAAAGGACCTTCGAGGGTGGTTTGGAAATAAATGAGAGGGGAAAGGAGCAAAAGAAAAAGCAAATGCCAGTAAAAGCCTGGAGAAGTCTTTCCCCACCTTGTACTTATTGCAGAAAATATTCCTCTGTCCCAATAAGCAGCTACTAAATGAGTAGCACACCCTGAGCCTGGGATTACCTGGGTGTGGCACTGGGGACTCCATGAACCCTGCCAAGAGCAGGACAGACACACTTCCTTGGATTTGGAAAGGGTTTAATATCAAATTCTGGACTAACCTCTGGTCCCCGAGCACAGCACGAGCCCCAAAGTATCTCTTCAACTCATTCTCTGGATTCAAGTTTCTGAGAAGGTGGAAAGAAGAAAGAAAAGCTCTATTAATTAAACAGTGGCACGCTCAAGTATCTCCATCAACACCCAGCTCCCCACTGGGGTTTTTTCCTCTGGAAAACCCCCAAACTGTCACACACTCCCCACTGATCAGACACAGCATGGAGAAAGGAGACTGAAACTGCCAGAACTGGAAGGGAAATCCCTGCTCCATCAGACAGGCTCTCTTCCTGCTCTGCTCCAGAGCTGGGGAATACTGCTGCTGCCCTCTCCAGGGCAGATGGAGCCTTAGCTGGGATGTTCCCGGGAGAAGCCTGGGCTCCGGAGCACAAGTGAATCCCATGTCAAGCTTCACACACCAGGGCTACTGGCACCTCTGCAGAGGTTCTCCCACAGATGATCTGAGGCTGGAAGGTCCCTCTGGAGACTAATCTGGTTCTGCCACCACTGCAAGCAGGCCTGGCAGCAGAGAATCCCCATCAGAACTAAAGACAGCTTCCAGAGGAGCAGATAGGAGCAGGGATGTGCACAACCATCCCAACCAGAGCAGGGATGTGCACAACACCCCCCAACCTGGAGCAGGGATGTGCACAACCATCCCAACCAGAGCAGGGATGTGCACAACCATTCCCACCCTTTCAGTCAAGGTGCTGAGTTCCTGGCCAGATCACACTGGGAAGCTCCCAGCTGCCTCCTCAGGGAGCAGATATCCTGTCACTCCAAGGCCAGAGCCAGGTGGGAGCCAGCAGTACCTGTGCTCCACATAGAGCAGAGGCCGGGTGTCAGCAGTGATCCCACCCTGGCTCTGCGGGGCCAGCCTGGGGTCCTCGATCCTCTCCAAAAGGCTGTCGATGTCTTCCAGGTCGTTGTCTTCCTTAAGAAAGACAAAGCCAAGGCATTTATTACAGGCTGAGTCACAGGAGCCTGCAGGACACCCAGCACAGATCACACCCAGCTGCCTCCAGCTCATCCCGATCCCTGGGTGGGGGCTGTGGCTCTTCAGAGAATTCCGGAATGCTTTAGGTTGGAAGGGACCTCAAAGCCCATCATGTTCCACCCCTGCCATGGGCAGGGACACCTTTCACTATCCCAGGCTGCTCCAAGCCCTGGCCAGCCTGGCCTTGGACACTTCCAGGGATGGAGCAGCCACAGCTTCTCTGGGCACCCTGTGCCAGGGTGTCACCACCCTCCTCACAGGGAAGAATTTCCTCCCAGTATCCCATCCAACCCTGCCCTCTGACAGTGGGAAGACATTTCCCCTTGGCCTGATACTCCACTCTTTGTCCAAAGATGTTTTAAAATTTTAACCCTCTACTTTCCACAGAAACACCAAGTTACTGCTGTGAGCCTCATGACAAGGTCTCAAAACACTCACATGACTTAAATCCAACTCTCCCATTCCCCATTTTCCAGCCACCCCAGGAATCCATCCAGCTGCTCACATCCAACAGTTATATAACACTTTAACCCTGATTTCCCTCAACAAACAAGTGACACATTTCTTATGTGCCTGTTTCACATCCTCCTCATGATGTCCATGGGTGGAACACAGAATTCCATTCAGGACACCCAAGCAGCACTGCCAGCCTGCCTTCTCAAGCTAAATTTAGCCCCTCTGAGTGCAGTGTACACAGGAAAGGGATAATGTGCATGGAACTGCTGGAACAGAGATTGCATTATCCCTCGTTGGCAAACCAATCTGCCTGGGTCTGGGTGTCCCCCAGCCTCCAGCTGGCACATGTCCCCCTGCTGCTCAATATTCTTGGATTGGGAAAGGAAACACGCTCTCCAAGAGGGTTTTCCACCTCAGAAACTCACTCCTGATTGGAATTCCCAAGGAGGAGGTGGCCAGCTGGGCGCTGGCACTGCTGTCACAGCTTAGCCACTCCAGAACCTGGTGGCTCAGCATGCTGAACACTGAATCTCCCTGGAGTGAAGAGGGAGGTTGGACTCCATCATCTGGGAGGTCTTTTCCAACCTTAAGGATTCTGTAACTCTGTGGACAGTTCAGACTCAAACCTCACCAGCAAACCAGCTCCCACCTGAACCTCACTCCTATTGAATTAAGAAGATTAATGATTTTAATCCAACTGCTACTTCCAGCTCTGGGGTCCCCAGCACTGGAAGGATGTGGAGCTGCTGGAATGAGTCCAGAGAAGCCCATGGAGATGCTCCAAGGGCTGGAGCCCCTCTGCTCTGGAGACACCTTAGAGCCTCTTTCAGTGCCTAAAGAGGCTCCGAGAGAACTGGAGAGGGATTTGGACAGGGAATAAAGGGACAGGACAGGTTGGACAGGGCTTGTAGCAACCTGGTCTGATGGAAGGTCTCCCTGCCCATGGCAGGGGATGGAATGAGATGAGCTTTAAGGTCCCTTCCAATTGAAACTACTCCAGGATTCCACAATTCTAAAAAGGCTTCTTTAAATTTTGAAATGGCTTTTTCCCTAGGATCTCTCCTAGTCACCTCAGAATTCCCACTTTGCCAACGCCACTGCAGGAATCAGCCTGGTCCCTGACTCAGAACACACACACACATACCAGAGTCTCTCCTGCTGAATTTTTCTTGGTTTTCCTTTTCTTTTTTTTCTTCCGTGGCTTGTTACTCGTTGCCAGCTGCAAAGACAAAGGGAAGAGCTGTCAGCACTACCATGAACTGCAGAGGTGCCAGCTCCATGGGAAGGAGAGCATTTCCCACAGGGATCAGCACACTGAGGGTCCTTAAATGAAACCAAAATTCACCCTTTAGTGTTTATTAGTGGGTGGAAATGAAGACACAAGAAGAAAATAGAGGAAAGCACCAAAGAGTCACAAAGGGTTAAACCTCAGCTGACTTCCACATCAATGTCTAAGGCTACAAAACCAGGAGAGAGACAAGTTTAGCTGTGCCAGGTGCAGAGGAAATGCTTCAGCATCTTTCAGTGCCCAGGATAAGCTGCATTTCTGCTTTCTTGGCGAGTGGGACAGTTCCCAATTTCACTCCCGTTTCCACAGAAACCAACACCTGACAAAGGCCCCAGCACCAGAGTGCCTCTCCCCTGAAACTGCTTCAGCTCAGGATGCTGGGGGATTGTACACCTGATTTTCTGAGTCTGAGAGAGTTTTCAGCCTGTCAGTAACTGATCTGTTCCCAAGGGAAAGCCTCTTGAGAACATTTCTCTCTCAAGGACTGTGTTTTGTAAATAGATAGTAGTTCTCAGAACAATATTGTACAGCTGTGTTAAGTGTTTTATCTTGTCCCATCAATGAGATGAGAGAGGTGTTGCTCCCTTTACCAATCATATTAAACCTGTATTGGAACACCTTATATAAGGAGCTGAAAAACCCCAAAATAAAACCCTTCTCTTCTGATAATCATACCTCTGCCTGCTGTAACTAAATCCATGCTACCTACCTTGTGTCCAGTAGTGACAGGGGATCCCCTAACCTGACTGGCACAGCTGGGAAGCACATTTCCAGGATCTAGCAGGTAGCTCAGCAAGGGATCACAGCATCATGGAATGGTTTTGGGTAGAAGTGACCTTAAAGTTTATCCAGTTCCTACACCCTGTCTGGGCAGGGACACCTTCCACTACACCAGGTTGCTCCAAGCCTTGTCCTGGCTCTGCCCAAGAGCAGCAGCTGCCTGCCCAGGGCTCCCATGTCCTCCCTGGAGCTCTGGGAGCAGCCACAGGTGTGTCCTGAGGTGCTGGCACAGCAAACTCACCAGATCAGGAGCCCTGGAGCCATTGCTCACACAGGGACCCACTATCCAGAGCACTCACAGGCCCGGGGCTGGCAGAGGCCAGCGGCACAGCTGGAATGCACACAGACAGTGGACTTTGCTCCTCTGCCACCCAAACCAGGAACACAAACCCCAAATGCACAGCCAACAAGTGAGACCAGGGGCCAACCCCTTTGCTCCCCCAACCCTCTTCTCCATGAGATCTGGGATGGACTCGCCATGGAAAATTGTTAATTAAATGCCCCTTTCCTTACAAAATCCTGCAAGAAGACACTGCTGGGCTGATGCAGACCACAGGATCAATACCCAATGACAACAAATCACTATGGGGAAGAAGAAGTTCAGTGTTCAGTTGACACTGCTTGAAGTTTTCACATCCCCTGTTCCAAAATAAATGCCTCCTTGAGACCACTCCTCCCTGGCCCGACCTCAGAGCTCATGTGGACACAGCACAACGACCTCCTTGGGTGCCTCCTCTCTGCAGCTGGAAAATCCCTCTGCACCCTACACACAAACCCAGCTCTCAGCACCAAACTGCTCATCCTCACACAGATACGAGTTCCCAGTGTGCATCCCTCAGCTGGATCTCTGGGAGCAGTTACCATTTGGTCTGGCTGCTCAGCCTCCTGCCCCTCTCTCTGTCCATCACCATCCGTCTCCTCGGTCACAGCTCCTTCCTTGCTCCTGTCCTTGCTCCCTCCTGCCATGTCCTGCTCGCTGAGCCGGGTCTCCGGTCGCTCCTCCCCGGCCACTGGCTCATCCTCTGACTCCTCAGCCGGGATCTGCAAACAGAGGGACAAGCTGCAGGGACAGCCCAGGGACAGAATTCCCCACGGATCTGATCCAACACTCCACCTGCAAATAGATGGACTTTTGGACACCCCTCATGACAAGCATGGACCCAGTGGCTGCCCAGACAGTCCCATGCACATGGAGAGGCGCACAGGATCTCCTCACACCATGGACTCTCCTCTTCCCTTGGAACAGCCTCCAAACCCAGCCTTGCCTGTGCTGACACAGCCTCGGGGAAGGACAGGGAATGGCTGGGGCTGGATCAGGTGTGTGGAGGGCAGGACAAGGCTCTGGACAAGGCACCCTAAGGACCCAGCAGTACCACCAGGGCCCATCTGACATCCAGCAGCGGGATCCTGCAGTGCTGGGAAGGTGGCAGGGATGTTCCTAAAAACAGTTTCACCAGTCCAGCTCTGACAACATCCAAACCCAGGCCTCTCTCCCATTTCCCCCCAGTTCAGCCCCAATTACTGCCCCCCACCACCCAAACCGATCACTCCCACCCCAATCGCTGACCCCAAATCACTGTCATACACATTGTCACCTCTGCCACCCCCACTGTGAGCCCTTCCCAGTCCCTGCCCCCCTGTTCCCTCCAGTCACCCCCACACCCCGCCAGCCTCTGCCCCCAGGTCACCCCAGCCACCCCCAGTGACTTGTCACCTCAGCTGTCCCCCAGCAATGTCCCGGACTGCCCACCCAGCTGTCACCCCCAGTCACTGCCCCCCACTTATCCCCCAGTAACTTTTCCCCCGAGTCCCTGACACCCCAGCAACCCCCAGCAACCGCTGCACCCCGGAGTCCCCCGGGTTTGCCCCCCTCACCAGCTCGAAGCGGTTGCTGACGCCGGCGCGGGGCGGCCCGCGGGGCCCCTTCCCGGGGGCTGGCGGCGGCCCCCCCTCACGGGCGCGCTCCGGGCCGGGGTCGAGGCCCAGCTCGCCCAACCCCGGCCCCTCCTGGCCCCGCTGCTCCCCCCGCAGCCGCCTCAGGGCCCGGCGCGACATCGCCCCCGCGCGCTCCGCGCTTGCGCCCAAACTGCGCCTGCGCACCCGTCCCGCGCAGGGCCCGCCCACTCCCACCGAGCGCACCCATTGGCTGACGCTCAGCAGGCCACGCCCCCTGAGCGCCGCGATCTCCGGCCCGGAACCGGGAGCGTGGGAACCGGGGCGAGGCACTGCCCGGGACACGGCTGGGGACCGGGGACCGGGGACAGCCTGCGCCGGGCCCGGGGACAGCCTGCTCCGGGCCCGGGGACAGCCTGCGCCGGGCCCGCGGCTGCGAGGGGGGCATGGGAATGGGGAGCGGGATGTTCCCGCGGTGCTGTGCGGGGTCACGGGTGGGCACAGGCCGGGGAGGAGGAAGGATGGCGGTGGGAGATGTGCACGGTGAAATGGAGTACCCCCATCCTCGATCCCCTCACACCCCGCAGCACCCTTCACCGCTCTTCCCCATCCACTCAGGAGCAGCCACGCGGCCCCAGGGCAGCCCAGCGGGTTTATTATGGAGGGGACATACAGAACAGCCATGCCAGCCCAGGGCACCGGGCACCCCGGCACAGCCAGGGCTTGGCACAGAAGCGGGGCCGGGGGGACAACGCAGGGGCTGCGGGTGTCCCACAGCAGGATCCATCCCCCAAGAGCTGCCCCGCAGCGGGACCCGTCCTCCGGGGCTCTGCAGTGTCCCACAACGGGATCCATCCCCTCGGGGGCCGGTGGCGGGGACAGAAGGGGATGGCAGGGACAGCGGGAACGGCTCCTTCTGCCCCCTGGTCCATAACGTATATAAATATAGAAGCTGTGTGTATCCATCCTATGTATATATGTACATCGGGGGGCTGTGCCGGGGTGACCGGCACCCCCGTGGCGACCATCACCGGGGCGCCCGGCCCTTCACTGGAGCCACGCGTCGCTGTAGAGGGAGCGGGCCTTGGCGCGGCGCCGGGACGCGGCGCTGGCGTTCAGGACGGCCACGCTGCGGCGGCTGGAGCTGACCACGTCCGTGACGAAGCCGGCGCAGTCGGAGCAGACGTCGCGCAGGACCGAGCCCTGGGCGTAGATGTGCGGGAATTCCTCCTCCACCCGGCGCCAGCACGGCCCCGAGAGCGAGCTGCGGCACAGGGCACCCCGTCAGCCTCCGCCGGCGGAGGAGGAGGAGGAGGGAGAGGGGGAGGAAGGCTCAGGGACTCACTGGAAGGGCTCTCTCCGGCGCAGCGGCGGGGCCCTGGGCGGCAGCGAGCCCGGCAGGCTCTCGAAGCCCAGCGCGTAGACGGGGATGTGAGCCAGCTTCTTGGAAGGCATCTTCATCTGCCGGAATGCGGGAGTCAGAGCGGGATGGGACAGGGACAGAGACAGGGATGGGATAGGGAATACAGCAATGGGGATGGCTGCAGTGACAAGACAGGACAGGAGTGGAATGGGACAGGGATGCAGTGGCACTGCCCAGAGCCAGTCCCTTACCTTTAGACTGCAGGAGCTACAGACAGACCTGGGTACACAGAGAGAGGTGGGTGAGAGGGGCCATTGTGGGGACCCTGCTGCCGCCCTCCCAGCCCCGTGGCACGGCACAGCATGGCACAGCATGGCACAGCATGGCACAGTGCTCACCGCTTGCAGAAGAAACACGATGCAGGCCAGGAGAAGAGAGGAAACTTGGCCCTGCAGCAGCAGCAGACCTGTGGGCAGAGCAGGGTGAGCTGGGGGTGTGTGGGTGGGGACACGTGGCCCCCAGCCCCTCCAGCCCCCCATTCCCACCTTCCCCCTCCGCAGGCTGCTGTACAGCTCCTTGCTCTGCAGGAACTTCTCCATCTCAGCCTTGACCAGCACCCTGCGCACGTTGATCATCTCCTCCACAGTCAGGGCCAGGCTCTCCACAGGGTGGCTGAACTCCTGTGGAACAGGGGGGAAATGTGTCACATTGGACTGTGGTAAAGGGCATGGTCCAGAGCACCCCTGTGCCAGGGCAGAGACTCCAAACATGGGCAGAGCATCCCTGGCATAGGCAGAGTGTCCCAGGACAGGCAGAGTATCTCTGGCACAAGGACCCCCAGCCTCGGCTGCTGTCCCCAGCCCATGTTCCCATCTGGTGTCCCCAGAACCCACCAGCCAGAGGTGCTTGGAGCTGCTGGCAGGGGCAGCACTGGATCCATCCTCTGGCCTCTCTTCCACGGCGCCGAGGGCAGCCCGGGGCAGTGCTGGGCCATCTGGCAGCGGGTGGCAGCTGGCGGGGACGGAGCCTGCCGGGAGGGACAGGGAGGCCATGGCAAGGACATGTTGCCCAGTGCCCCCACTGCTGAAAGGCGGGGCACAGACCCCTGGGGACAGGGACATGGGGACCCCCGGCAGTACCTGAGCGGGGCCGAGGCTCGGGCTGCAGTGGCTCTGGGTCCCGGGGTGCAGCCTGGTCACCCCCCAGCTGGCTCTGCAGCTGTGCCAGGTCCTGCTCTGAGAAGGAGCGATCCCGCTTCAGTGGCACCTCTGTGGCCGGAGAGTCCTCATCCTGCAAGGCCATGGCACTGTCACCAAGGGCACCCTAGTACCCCCTGAGACTCCCCACCTCTGCAGGTTCCCCCTTGCCTCAGAGAGGTTCATCTCCTCCATTTCGGCCAGGGTGGGTGCTTTGAGCAGGACACGTGGCCGTGGGCGAACAGGCACGGCGCTGGCCGGGCACCGGGACAGCTCGAGGCAGGAGCTGGAGGTCAGGTGGCCAGCACAGGCATGTGGGATGCAGGGCAAGGAGCTGTATCCTGCAGAGGGACAGGCTCAGTGCCATGGGGATGGGCACACAGGTGACATAGCACAGCAGGGAGGGGACATCGGTACCTTTCTGCTCCACGGGCCGGAGCTTCCGCTCCTGCCTGATCTCCTCCAGGATCTTCTCATGGAGCGTCCTCTGCTTCTGGGGCAGCGGCCGCAGCCGCCGCTCTGATGCCTGCGGGATGCACAGATGGGACACCCAGGGATGGCACCCATGGGACCCACCAGCATTGTCACACCAGGGAGGTGGCCCCGTGCTGGCACCCACCTGCTTCAGGGGGGGCCGTGAGCGGATGAAGTCAAGTATGAGCTCGTGGGCATCTTTCTTCACCCGGGGGGGGATGTCTCCATCCACCTGGGGAGAGAAGGGGGTCAGTGCAGGGCTGGAGAGTGGCAGGATGGAGGGTGAGGGGCTGGCACAGTGGCCACGCTCACCATGACCTTGCGGAGTTTGTAATTGCGAGCACGGATGTCCTGCATGAGCATCTCAAAGGGTGTGAGCTGGTACTCGGTGGGCAGAGGGTTGAACTGCTTCTCTTGCACCTTCTTCAGCTTCACTCCGTGCCGCAGCTCCCTCATCAGCTGCACCCACAGCCGGGCCTGGGGGCACACACAGACACGGTGTCAGCAGCCCCCCATGGCCGGCACAGCCCCCATGCCCAGCCACGCTGCCGTACCCAGTCTGTGTTGCGCAGGTTGCCCAGCTCCGCCGCCGGCCGCTCCTCCTCTTCCTCATCCTCCTTCAGCTTCTGGAGTAGCTGTTGAGGCACAAGATGCTGTCACCCTGTCCTGGTGGCACGGAAGGTCCAGCCGGGAGTGCAGCGCTGAGGTGCACCCCAGTTCCTGATTCCCAGCCAGCACCACAGTGTGGCAGAGGCTGCACGGCCAAACGCCGGCACCAGCAGCCCCGGTTGGGATGGACAGAAGGGGCACTGCAGCCTCGCCAGTCCCTTGTCACTGCAGGTGCTTTCCCCGGCAGGGCGGCGGTGCCAGCGGGCACCCATGCTCACCTCCTTGGCATCGCGGATCTTGGCTAGGAAGGCCATGAGCTCCACGGTCTCGGCGAAGAGGGCGCGGCACACAGCCTGGTAGTGCGCCGGGGCGCCCGCGGGGTCGGCCAGGCGGGCGGCACAGCAGCGCATGGCCTGGCCGAAGGTGCGCACGGAGCGAGGCGGCCCCTCGCCCCCCTCCTCCTCCTCATCCTGCCCCCCATAGCCCTCGTCGGCCGTGGCGCAGCCGCTGTCCTCGGAGTCGCTGTTGGTCATCAGGTCGATGAGCTGCTCCAGGCGCGGGCTCAGCTCCCGCTCCTCGTTCTCGTCCAGTCCCCAGTCCAGCGCCCGGTACACGGCAAAGCCCAGCGACTGCACCATCTGCGGGGGACAGCACCGGCTGGGGACCCCGTGCACCCTGCCACCGGCTGTCCCCGCTCCCCCCTTGCTACTGGGTCCTGTCCCAGGACCTGTGACCCCCGGGCGAGGGGGGCAGGGAGCCGTGCCCACCCCACACCGGGCTGGGATGGCAGACGGGGCAGGTCACCGGCCCCCCCGTACCTGGGCTTCTGCGGAGGGCGTCAGCAGCGCGGGCAGGTCTGGGGGAGGAGATCAGAGTCACCACCGGTACCCACGGCCCCGTGCTAAGTACTCCACCCTGCATCACCCAGGGATGTGGTACCCACCCACTCCGGCTGTGGAGCCCCCACCCTGAGCTGCTGACACCCCCAGCTGCTCCTCCCCCTAGCTGGGATCCCTTCCCTGGCTCATCCCGTGCTGTCCCGGTCCCAGGGCATGGCTCCAAGGGACAGTGGGCACCTGCCCGTTGAGCCCAGCTATCCAGCGATGCTGGCACAGCTGCCCAGAGGGCACATTGTGGGGGCACAAGCATCCTGTGGGTGTACCCCTCACCTCCGGGGCTGGAGGGAACTGAGAGCTCTGCACCCCCGGGAGCTGCCCCCTGCACTCCTCTGGGATGTGGACACCGGCAGTGTGGGGACAGGCAGCCGCAGCTGGAGCATGGCACACACGGGAATCCCAGGACATGTTTGTGGGCAGTTTGAACCCTCCTGGCAGCTGCAGCACAAGGAACACCAGTGGCCTCTGCAGTGTCCCCAGGGCTCCCGACACCACTTCCCTCATCATTAGCTCTGCATTGAGCTGATCAATGCGGCAGCCACCAGGATGTGCCAGCCGTGTGCAAGCCAGGAATGGACAGGAAAGGCAGCACAAGTGGTGGCCCTGCCATGGTACCACACTCAAGCCCATCAAAAAACCGTGTCCCGGACTGTGCCTGGCTCCCACTGCAGTGACAGCTCCTGGGATGCCACGTGGTGGGTCCCAGAAGCTCTCGCCAGTCACTGAGGCACAGTTGAGGAGGGAATTCCCGTAGGACGGGGGAGTGGAGCGGTTCCAGAGGGTGCTGCTGGCTGACCTAGCCCGGATCCAGCCCTGTGCCCTGGCACACCTGCAGCACTGCACGTGCTGCAAAGCCACGTGCCAGGCTGGTGCCACCATCTGCAGTGGCACTGAGAGGCACCCGGAGCCCTCCCAGCCTCAGGCTTCACTGTAAAACTTTCACTGTTTCATCCCTGGGGACACGGCTCAGGTTGGCACAGAAGCAACCTGGGAGCAGGAGGTGGCACAGTAGCACTGATAGGTGGCACTGGCAGGTGACACGGGCTCCAGCCCTGCGGTGGCTCAAGGCAGGGTGTGGGGCCACTGCCATGCAGGACCAGTGGAGCCGGTGTGACCACGCCATGCCCAGCTGCCACAGGCACGTGCCATGCCTGTGCATGTCCCTGCCCTGGGCATGGAGCCACCGGATGCGCCCCCGTGTCCGCTCAGCCACCGGCACTGAGGACACACAGTGACCCCGCAGTGTCCCTGCCCAGTGTGAGCGAGGCTACGCAGTGACTCGATGACACCAGGCGCCATCCCCGGTGGCCTCGCTGTGGGGCGAGACGGGTGGAGGCGCTGGCCATGCTCCAAGTGCTCCTCGTGGCATCCGGCCACCCGGTGTCACCGCTGGCAGCCAGCCTGGTGACACCCCGGAACCGTCACAGCCATACCCGGCAGTGCAAGCCACCTGTGGAAGGGTGGCTGGGAGGCCAAAGGCCAGGGATGGGGCTGTCCCGTGTGCCACTCCCGGGGCCCGGAGCGGGGGACAAGGTCCCCTGTAGTGCAGATGGGTGCCCATGGATGTGCCTTGTGTCGGTCCATCTGTCCTTGCTGTGTGTCCTGCAGCCCCTTGGTGGATGCCAGGACCCCGCAAACACCCACACGTGTCCCACAGCGTCACTGGGTCACCTGGGACGTCCAGTGCTAGTGACCTTGTTGGTGATTGTGTCTGTAGCAGTGCCACGCCAGACCCCCAAGTCACCAGCCCACGCCCTCCCCAGGCCCCAGGCCATCCCTTGCACCGATACCGGCAGTGCTGGCGTCAGTCCCCCTTGCCAGGGCCAGGGCTTGGGGCTCACTCCCATCCCTGCCGGTGCTGCTTTTCTGCTCCCCGGTGCTGGTACCGGCCCTTTTTCCTGTCCTCACAGTCTGTCTGGTGACCCCCTGCACCGCTGCCCTGTTGCCGGTGCCTCGATGCCTGCTCCCCCTCTCCGGTGCCACTTCTCCTGCCCATCTGCCGCTCCGGGACCGCTTCTTCCCCGCCGCTGCCGGTCCTTCCCGCCGGGGCCTCTGCGGGTGCCCCCCCGCTGCCGATACCCCCGGTCCCTCCGCGTCCCCGACGCTGGTGCAGCACCCCCTGCCGGTGCCGGTAAATCCCGGTGCCCCTAAGTCCCGGTGCCCCTAAGTCCTGGTGCCCCTAAGTCCCAGGTCCCCGCTCTTTGTGCTGGTAAGTCCCGATGGGCCGGGTCCCGGTGCCGAGAAGTCCCGGTGCCAGCAAGCACCGGTGTGGGTAAATCCCAGCGCCTCGCTCCTGGTGCCGGCAAGCCCCGGTGCCGGTAAATCCCGACATCCCGGATCCCCGTGCTAGTTAGCCATGGTGCCGGTAAGCTCTGGTGTCCCCGTGCCTTTAAGTCCCAGTTCCCCGTTCTTTGTGCTGGTAAGCTCCGGAGCAGGAAAGCCCCGGTGCCGGATCCCAGCGCTGGTAAGCTCCGGAGCAGGAAAGCCCCGGTGCCGGATCCCAGTGCCGGTAAGCTCCGGTGCCCCGCTCCCAGTGTCGGCAAGCTCCGATAAGCCCCGGTACCAGTACGTTCCGGTGTCCCGGGTGTCGGTGCCCGTAAGCCCCGCTAAACCTTGGTAAACCCCCGTGCTCCGCTCCCGCGGTGCCGATAACTCCCAGTCCCGGCAAACCCTGTGCCCCGCTCCCGGTGCCCGCAAGCCCCGGTGCCCCCCGGTGCGCCCCAGCGAGTCCCGGTGCCCGTGAGCCCCGGTAAACCCCGGTAATCCCCGC
>NC_031780.1:1035830-1079723 GCF_001522545.3 Parus major
CCCGGAGCGGCTCGGGATGGCGCGGGCCGGGCCGGGCCGGGCCGGGCGGTTCGGGACGGTACGGTACGGTAACGGCACGGTACGGTGGGCGCGGCACGGCGCGGTGAGCTCGGTACAGCCTGGCACGGCACGGTACGGCGCGGTGTGGCGCGGCACGTTACAGCACGGCTCGGCACGGTGTCTCATGGCTCGGGATTGTTTGGCACAGCGTGGGACAGAATGGGACGGGGCAGCGGTGTGGCATGGCACAGCGCGGCTCGGTGCAGTATGGTACGGCTGAGTGGCACAGCTTGGCATGGCACGGCACGGCACGGCTCCGCAGGGCACATCAGAGCTCAGCAGCATGGCACAGCACGGCTCAGCGCAGGACAGAACCGTTCAGCACCCGTGGCATGGCATGGTACAGCACAGCTCAGCACAGCCTGGCACAGCCTGGCACAGCCTGGCACAGCTCAGCACAGCCCGGCACAGCCCGGCACAGCCCGGCGCAGCTCAGCACAGCCCGGCACAGCTCAGCACAGCCCGGCACAGCCCGGCACAGCTCAGCACAGCTCGGCCCGCCCAGGCTGCGGGACTGGCAGCAGGGAGTGGTTGCACTGGGTGAACTGGGAGCAGAGTGCAGGGTTCAGGGCGCACAGCGGGGCATGGGGCACGGATTGCCCCATGTGTGTGTGTGGGGCAGTGATGGGGCAGTGCCCAGCACGGGTGCGGAGCAGTGCTGGGTGACACCCCCGAGGGACACGAGACCCCGCCGTGCCCCAAGAGGAGCAGGGTGGCCATGGTGCACGGCTCAGCCCAGACTGGCTCTTGCCCCATTGAACCCACACGCCACATGTGGGGCAGCACGGGCGGGGACACGGTGGCCTTGGCACCAGGGTCACCTGGGGACACACGAGCAGGAATGAGGGCAGGTACACAGGATGCCAGTGCCCACGGGGACTCCTGCCATCAGAGCAGTGCGGTGCCAGGAGAGTCCTGGGGCACTCGGCTGGGATGAGGAGCTGGCACAGGGAAGGGGCCAGGCTGGGACAGGAAAGCTTCCTGGAGGGAAGGACAAGAGTTCCGGGCACCAGGGTGTAGTTTGGGCATGGCCAGGAGCAGCAGGAGCTCGCTGAAGGTGCCAGGATGAGCTGGAGTCTCTAGGGAGACAATATCCCATGGGAATGTGGTGTGTGGGGTTGGCATCCTGCAGCCACTGGGAAAGTCTGACACAAGAGCAGGATCACCTTTGGGCACCAGCTGGTCCCTTCAGACACACGGGGAGGGCAGGATTGTCCTGACACAGCAGAAAGGACAACCAGTGCTTGAGAAAGGTCAAAGGGAGCAAATGAACACTCTTGTCATGATGAGCTTCTCATTTCCATGATGGAAGGAGAATAAAATCCTGTCTCAGCTCCATTAACCAATGAGCATGAACTGGGATCAATCCCAGGGCTGGGACAGGGACAGAGCTGACACACAGCTGCTCGTCTGTCCCACATGGCCAAAGAGCCTTTCCAGGGCTGGAGATGTCTGTCAAAGAGCCCGGGATGGAACAGAAAACCTCTTCAGTTCCCATCCCAGAGAACCTGAACAGTGCCAGCTCCATCTTTGGGGAGGAAACTGGGATAATGGAGCTGGGATGCTGAGAAACACAGCCCCGGTGGTGCCCCGGGGTTTGAGAAAGGGGAGAAGGGATACGAGTGATCCAAGGTGTCCGTGCATCTCCGGGAAGGCTCAGACGGGCCGTGGGGCGGGTGGGGACCGTGTTGCAGGGAGTCAGGAGCGCGGTGCCAGCTTCATCCCCAGCTGGATCCACACGGGATCCTGCCCAGCTGCCGCCCCCGGGGCAGCTCGTGGCCGCGGCGCCGACATCTGGGTGGGAATTGAGAGGTTTGAATGCCCCGTTTAGCCTGTAACCAGCCGGTTCGGAGCCTGTTTGGATGCGGGAGGAAAGCCACCCGTGCTGCCCACCGGAGCAGAGCCGTGCCGGGCCGGTTCCCAGCTTTCCAGCGCCTCCGGACACAGCCGGGGCGGCACCGTCGGGGATGGAGCGGGAGGACGTGCGGCGTTTGAAGGAAAACTCACCCTGCAGGATTCATGGGAAGGCATTTGCATGATAAAGCGCGCAGCATTTTGCTTTGGGTAAATCTGTAATTAATACGGAATCGTGGTGTAATTAAAAGCTACCGGCATGGAAAACTCAAACAGAAGCCAAGCGTGTGTGTGGATGAGGGAAATAGAATTAAAGCCGAAAGAAATTAGGGGGAAAAGAAAGATGAAGTGGTTGGGAAATGGTGTCAGGGCACTACGGGAGGGTTGGAATTCCTGGCTCCTGCAGTGTGGAAGCAGAATAAGGTGGGGAGCTGGGATGGGGGGACAGACAGAACCCTTCCTCAGCCACCTACAGCAGGGCTGTGCCCCTGTTTCCTCGTGGGTAATCCATTCCCGTGGCTTTCAGCTCTCATATGCAAAAAAAAATCCCTACAAAGCCACAGGAACCTGACATGAGCGCGCAGAGCACCTGTGGGGTGGATGTGCCTTTCCTGCTTTCCCTCCATGCTGCAATAAAGTGGGAACGTGGGAGGAGGGAGCATTTTACTGGGCAGTTTGCTCCTCGGATATGGCCAGAGTTTGAGGGGGGATACTCTGAGACCTTGAGGACATTTGTGACCACTCTAGAGGCATTTGAAACACCCTGGGAACCTCGGGGGCACCATGCGGACCTTAAGGTCACCCTTGGAAACTCCCCAAAGACCTTGAAGGCATCGCAAGGACCTTGGGAACACCCTTGGGGACCTTGGGAATAAACTCCTGGGGCACTCTGGAATGCTGAGCTCGGATGCCTGCTGGGGCCAGTCAAGATGGGAGACCCCAAAATCTGGGGCTGACACAAAGCTGCAGATGGCATTGGGGATTAAAGCACCTCAGGAATGTGACTCTGGCAGGGATTCCCAGCTTCAGTGGGATCCCGTGGCACTGTCCATGCTGGACACCGTGCTGGATCTGCCGGCACTGCTGGGAAGTTCTGCCTGGCTCCTGGCATCACGTGCCGCTGACTCACACCCTGCCAGGCCACGCAATAAACCATCCATCAATAAACCATCCATGGCAAATTCCAGCCAGAGCTGCTTCCCGATGGTGGACACACCCCGGGGACTTCATCTTTCCATAAAGAATCATCATTTCTGCTCCAAGCTGTGGTGGCCAACAGCAGCGGCTCATCGTCAGGAAGAATCAGATCAGAGGGAAAAATCCCTCTGGGAATTCTACTCTGCTCCCTGTGAAACTTTGAGGTCATTCTAGATTTAAAGAGATCTGAGGAAACAGAGGGTGAAGGGGTTTGGACAAGGGTGTGGAGTGTCAGGACAAGGGGAATGGCTTCCCACTGCCAGAGGGCAGGGTTGGACGGGATAGTGGGAGGGGTGGGGAGCCGTGGCTGCCCCGGATCCCTGGAAGTGTCCAAGACTTGGGACACTGGGGCTTGGAGCAGCCTGGGACAGTGGAAGGAGTCCCTGCCCATGGTGGGAGGTGGAACAGGATGAACTTTAAGGTCCCTTCCAGCATGAACCATTCCCTTCCAATCCAAACCATTCCATGATTCCATGATTTATTCTCCCAGCAATGCTGGTGATTTTTCCCTTTGGGAATTCCAGCCTCTCTTGTCCCCTTCCCCGGGTGGGATCAGGGTCAGCAGCATCCTCACTGTTCAGAGCTGACAGGACCGGAGTGCACCACCCTGTCCCGCACTCTCCGCAGCTCTCAGCCCGTGTGGAGCGGGTCCCCTCACGGTGTCCCGCACTCTCCGCAGCTCTCAGCCCGTGTGGAGCGGGTCCCCTCACCGTGCCCGACCCCCGTGTTCCCCCCCATCCCTCCGTGTACCGCTCCCGCCGCTCCCGCCGCCCTTCCCAACATGGCAGGGCCCAGCTCCGCCACAACCAAGAGGGCGGCAGGGGGCGGGACCGTGCCGCTCCTCAACCAATGGAAAGCGGAGATGGGGTGGGCGCGGCACGGCCTCTCGTCCCTTCCAGCCAATGGGAGAGGGGGGCTCGGCCTGCGGCAGCCAATGGCGGCGCTGGTTCGCGTGGCGGGAAGCGGCGGGCCGCGATGGCGGGCGCGGGCGGGAGGAGCTGGCGGGATCTGCTCGGTACGTGTGGGATGAGGAGGCCCCGGGGGCGAACTCCGCGCCGGGCGCTCCCCGCGGGAACAGCGGAAGGGACGGGGGGCGTGAATGTCCCCGCTCTGCCTTCGTACATCCCTTCTCTCTACCTGCACACACCCCTCTGTCTGTCCCCGCGGCCCGCTCCATACAGCCACCCACATCTTCCTTCCTCAAAACTCCGTGCCCCGGTACACAACATCTGTCCTCGGGACACAACATCTGTCCTCGGGACACAACATCTGCCCTCGGGACACAACGTCTGCCCTCATACAGCCCCGTCTCCGTGCCCTCATGTCCCCGTGTGTTTTCCTCACAACCCCGCTTTGCCCTCATCCACCAACAGCAGGGAGCGGGAGGTGGGAAACCTAACCCCAACCCTTACCCCAACCCTAACCCCAATCCCAACCCTAACCCCAACCCTAACCCCAACCCTAACCCCAACCCTAACCCTAACCCCAACCCTAACCCCAACCCTATCGCTAACCCCAACTGTGAAAAACGAGGTTCACATATTTTTTATGGAATTTAAAAGTTTAATAAAAAGACAATCGGGAGATAAAAATAAAGTATACAGATACGGCTGGGTGTCTCTGCATTCAGCCAAGAGAACACACCTTACTAACAAAGGGTTGTCTCTTAAAAATAGAATCCTACTACATATCCATAAATTCTCATCCATATTCAGACATTCTTCTTAGGATTTTTGGTGTTCCTCTGTTTAGTTTTTCCTTTCCCCCCCTCTTCTCAATAGATAAATCTTCTAGGTGCCACTAGGTTTTATGTCCTTCGATAACGGGTGCCATAATTTTTTCCTTTGGAGGGCTTGGAGGACTGCTTGTCTTCATCTGGACAAGATAATCTTAGGATGCCAGGGGGTCTCTGACTATTTTCTTTTTCAGTCTCTGGGTTACATAAACAGAAAAAGTAGTTTGTGCTTTAATATCATGTTATAGCCCAACATATATGTATTATACCACTATTTTTAAGTTTCATCAATAACAGAAATAAAGGAAACTATATTAATACAACAAAATTTTCTAATCTTATACATTTAATATTCATTATAATATTTGTGAAAAGCCAATAATATGATATGCATTTATAACACCAACCCTAACCCCAACCCCAAACCTAACCCTAACCCTTACCCTAACCCTAACCCTAACCCCAACCCACAGCCAAGGGAGGTGCTCTCAGGGTGACCTGACACTGGTTAATAAACCCAAACTTCTCAGCAGGGAGAGCCAGGAAGCGGAAAAGCTCCTTTGGGAGCGAAGCAGAGCTGCAGGAAGCGGCTCTGCGGCTGCTGGATCGCCACCAGAACCTGGGTGACCTTCTCCTGGAGGTAGGAACGGGACAGTTCAGGGTGTCATGGCCCTGCTGGGACAGTGGGAGATCCCAGCTGGAGGTGGGTGCCACTGGCTGTGGAGTCAATGTCCCAGGAACAGAGTTTTCCGTGATACGTGGAAAGAAAAACCAGCAGTGAAAGATGAAGAAAGATGAAGTTGAAAGCTCTGTGTTGCAGAAATCAGATTGTTATCCCTTTTCCATCAATGTTTTACAGAATAAAAATGGTTAAGCATGGTTTGGATTTGGGACAAAAGGAAATACAGTACATTTTCCTTTGAGTCAGAACTGGCTTCTTGTGAATTTAGGGAAAACAATTCAGGAGAGACTTGGCTTTTCTCTGAATTACCAACCACACCTGACTAACATGACTGTCTTCACAACAACCTTATCTTGGGCCACTGTTGTGATTCAGCCACGTTCTCCCTCTCCTCACACACTGATTTTACAGCTACAACAGATAATGCAAATATCTCCCATAGTACAGGATCTGTCTTTCTCTAGAGAATATTTCTCTATTTAAAAAGAAAATGGGCATTTAGCTAGAAAATGATCCAACATTTGGACATGTTTCATCAAATATTTATGGCCTCGTGGCTTCACAGAAAGGACTTGAAAGATGAGGATTATAGAAATTCTGCTCCTGGTGCTGCTGCTGAGCTGTTTGGTCCCTGGGGATGAGGAACTTTGACTTGTATCTCCTTTTTTTCTGCATAAACTGACAATAACTAAACACACATCTCTTGTAAGGTGAAATCTGTGCTTTTTCATTCTCATGTGGGATCTCTGTGTTAATTTCACTTCAGTTGCTCCAGCAGTGAAGGGATAGGTTTGTAAATGTGTGTGACAGATATCTAAGAGTTTTGTGGGGTTTTTTTTGTTTCCAGGTGGGAGATTCAGCCAAGCCAGATGTGCAGGATGGGGCAGAGCACCAGGGAGTGTCACCAGGGTCATTTATAGGTGAGCATGTGCCAGGCCAGATGTGGGGAAGAACTCTTCCTCAGATTGAATTTTTGCCTTTATGTGCAATCTGTTTTACTTTCTTTTCATTGTTCTTGTCTTGTTTCTTACTTGCCTGGTGATGACAGTGCTTTGCTGTTTTGTTTAGTTTCTGTTCTGCAGGAACAGGCCTCAAAACTGGGTGTGCCCACAGCGACCTTGGCAGCCAAAAATGCCATTGCCAACGTGGAGCAGATCTGCCAGGATTCTGCCAGCCCCTCAAGAGTCCCACTGCTCAACTCTGACCAGAGAGTAAGGGGAAAGCTTTCTCTTTAATTTAGCAACAAAACAAAACAATTTATCAATTTAAACAAAAAAAAATTATCAAAAAAAGTTAGGTTTGACTCTAAGCACAGTTTATCTGCTCTGATTAAGCCTCAAACACGAGCAGGCAGTTATTCACTGAGGTGTTTGATTTGCTTGCAGAAGTACAAGATATATAAAAAGAGAAGTTTAGGCCTTTGCCCTGAATTCTCTCCATCATTTCACCATTTAAAAAACAGAAAACAGGGCAAAGCAACAAATTGTTTTCCTGAGAGTGTGTTATTCACAAATGGAATTATTTCTGCTTTGTTTCTTGGGTGATGCCAGAAGAGGTTGTCCTGCTTGCTTCAGACTGTGAAGGATTTGCTGGCAAACAACGTGTTCTGTCGCTCCCTCTTCTGCCAGGAAATGTGGAAAATGAAGGTGAGAACTCATGGAGAAACACTGTGGTGTTACAGACCTTGAGGTTTCATCCATGGGATGTGGCATCTCTGAATTCCTGAGAATGACTGGTTTTCCTGACCTTCCAAAAGCATGGGCTGAATTACAGATGGTGGGGTTTTTTGTTTGTTTTGGATTTTTTTAGAGAAAGTTCAGTGGGGGCTTCCTTGTCTCTGCAGTGGGATTTGATTTTTCAACTCAGGGTTCAAAACTCAAGGTTGGGAATTATTTGAATTATTGGAAACTGCCACAAAAGATCATTGACAGCACCGTGGTGATCAGGTGGTGGTTTTGGGGTGCTCTCCAGGTCCAGTGCAGAAACTCCCAGCTTTGCCAGCAATATTCCAAGTGTCTTTGGCATCCTGGTTCTCTGCTTTGTTTACCTGAGAGTGATGATAGGACAAAGTGAGGTCACAGAGAAAGAAAACAGATAGCAGATAACAGCTTGTGCTGCCTCACAAATGGGATGTCTTGATTTTATTTGGGTGTATTTTGTGGAGACAGGTGGTGCTGTGAGTGGACTTAAGGGCTTTTTATGAGTGGGATGGTTCTGGTTCCTCCCTGCTCTCATGGGAAAGGAGGAAAAGGCTGATCTGCCCAGATAAAGGGCTGTGCTCTGGTCTCAAATATCCGCTCCTGAGCTGAAAATAGAACCTGTGTGTTTCACAGGCTGATTAAGATCTGGTCCTGGGGCAGACATGGGGATAAGTGAGAGATAACTCTGTAACTGAGGGTGTTACAGTAAGATTAGGTTGTGAAGACAAAGTATGTGGGCTAGTTTGGGGTCAGGGTGTGAGGCAGCTGCTGGTCACCGCAGAAAGCTCCCGGGGCTTTGGCTTTTCCCTGTGCCCGAGGCCCCCTTTTCCTTCCCAAGGTGGGAAGGCTTTGTGAAGGCCTGGTTGGTTCAGCCTGGAATGCTCAGAAGCTGCTGCTGCTGCACCTTTCCCTGCCAGGTGCACCCTGCCGTGCTGTTTTGCCACCTCAGGACTCTCCTGGACATGCTGTTCTGGGCAGCAGCTGGAAGGGCAATCGCAGGGCAGCAATTTGATCCACACAGGAGTGATGTCTGCTGCCTGCTGCAGATTTTTGTTCATTTTTCCTTTGTGTTCATCAGCCTTTCTGCCTGGTTGATTGCAGAGTCTCTCCCTGTAGTCTCCTGCAATCCCAGCTCTATTGAGAGTGGCAACCTTGTTCCACAGAGACTAATAAGCAGTTCATAGACTAAAAGACAATTTTCTAATCAGCATCTGGATCTGCATTAACAAGACCTGAAACTCAGCTGTGTCACCTGTTTCCTGGGATATCCCTGCTCCTCTTGATTCCTGAGGGGAAAGATGAATATATCCATTATTTGCCCAACAACATTTAAAATGATGATGCATCTACATCCCTAAACCCCCCAAAATTTCCAGGAAGCATCATCTTTCATCACCACGTATTTCCTGTGTTGCCAGTTTTAAATTTTAACGATTTCTGGATAGCTGGAATGAACAGAACCCAGCTTTATTTTTCATGTATCACTTGCAATAGCCAAGTGTTGACTGCCCAGTGCAGGCTGTGACCTGATGGTGACATCTCCTTAGGAGCCCCCGGTGCTGGAAGCCGTGTGGCACCTGCACAGCGCTGACATCGCTGGCCTGGCAGAGCTGCTGGAGAGGTGAGCGGGGCTCTGGAGCTTTGCAGATGTAGCTAATCTCCTAAAGCCTGTTGAAACATAATCAGGGATTAGTCATGAGTATTCTGGACTGAGGATATAGTCAGGTGCTGGCAAGGGATCAGATTAGCAGGATTGAGGAGCTGCTGTGGGCTTGGGGGGTTACTCTGGGGTAATTAGCCCAGTTTAGGTGTGGTGGCTGCTTGGTGTCCACCAAGTGGACTCGAGGAAAAGTCTTGCTCTGCAGAAGGTGGGTGTTTCCATCTTCACAAAACCTTACACTTTTTTTTAGTCTGGCAGAGTTAATCTCCAGAGAATTGTCAGTCTAAGAATTTTGCTTTTTTTCCCCCCCAATGAGTGTTCAAGAGCAAGTTGGGTGGGGCTCAGAGCAACCTGGTCGAGTGAAAGGTATCCCTGCCCAAGCAGGGGGTGAAACAAGATGAACATTAAGGTTCCTTAACCATCCTTAACCCAAACTATCCCATTATTCCATGATACAGAGCTAACAACCCACCCATCTGTGAAGTTCAGGTTGTTTCCTTACTGTGTCAAAGGAATGTCCCAGTGATCTTCTAGGCTTCTGATATTGGTTTGCTTGTCTTTTCACAATGAAAGCAGTTTAAGGGAACCAAAGGCAATAGAGTAAGAATTTAATTTCTTTTCTGAAGCATTTTTATCCGTGTGTCTTAGAAATTTGAACTGAAATTCTTCTAGCAGAGGCTTTTCAGCGGAAACACTTTCATGTCAGGGATGAGGAAATACTTGGATGCACAATTTCACACACATTTTTCCTTTGCATGTGTGTGTTGTGGGATCATTCTATAAAGCAAATAATATAAAAAGCAACTGTTGGTAAAGCAAACGTGCTGGTCCAAATTAAATAAATGAAGTTTATTATAAATTTAGGGCAGAGTGCACAGGTGGAGACAGCTGAGTGTTACAGAAAGCAAGAAGGGTTGAACTGAATAATGAAGGTGCTTTTGTGTGTTGCAGGAGCCCAGCAGGCCCAGCAGCAGTGGAGTGGCTCTGCAGCAGCCTCTGTGGCCTCTGTGAGCAGGCTGGGGACATCCCCTGTGGGGACATGGAGCTGGCACAACGAATTCTCTCAGGCAAGGCCCTGGGCTGGGTGCAGGGCAGAACCTCAGAGGAGTAACAGCACAGGCCTCACTTTGTGCTTCCTTGCCTCATTTCTCTGGGGAGTGTATTTTTTCTATGTTTGGCAAATTTAGCAGATTTTCTCCCTTTAAAAAATAATTGGTTTGAATTTTTCCATCCCTTGGAGTTATGGTAACTGAAGAAAGTGTAATTGGGAGGGGTGTGGTTCAGGGGTGAAACACTGGCACTGTGTGTCTGGGATTTTGGGCCAGAAATACTTCAGAGTTCCATTTCCCCCCTGTCAATTTCTATTATTTATTTTCTTAGTTTATTTAGGGAAAAAAAATCCCTCCAGTGTCTGAGGAGCTAAGTGTCTCTGCTGAGGGGATGCTGGAACACCAATTCCTTCTTGATTTGCAGACTTTGCCGTCGTGTTTCTTCAGAATGGCTTTGAGCAGGCTTCGGAGCTGGGAAGGAAAGTGGAATTCCAGAAGGTTTCCTATGTAAGGACAAAATGAAGCTGGTAACAAATGGTGCTTTAATAAAGCAATTCCATTAAACTCTGGCTCTGGCTGAGTACAAATAATTCAGAGCTTGGAGCTGCAAGGAGAGGGTGGTGGTACAGGTGCTGGAGTGGGGGAAATGGTGAAGCCAGGAGTGAGACTTTTTGTATGGAGAATTGCTCCAAGGTGGTACATCAAGGGGTTTTAAAGCTTCCTTTCACCTGGATTGCTTGGGTATTCCATCAGAATATGAGACATTTTATTTTTATTTTATTTTTATTTTTATTTCTGTCTGTTTTACCTGTTCTATTGCAGAGCCTAAGGTCAAAGCAAAGCTTTAAGAGGGACAAAATGCTTTGTGTCAGTTTACTTTTTTTTTTTTTTTTGCATTGAACTGCAGCTCTTTAAAACTCTAAATCCCTTAATTTGTCAATTTTGAACAGATCTGCCGTGCTGCCTTACAGAGAATGCTGGCATGTAAGTATTGCTGTGATCCCAGCATTGTGCAGCCACTGCTGTTTCCAAGACTTCTAGTCCTTGCTCACTGCTGAATCCCTAAGGAGAAATCCTTTGCCTGGCTGCTTTGTCTGTGCTGTTGTGCATAATATTTATGTCACTGATTTTATTTGCCTCTGCTTTCCCTGTGGTTCTCTTAAAGTGTCTCCAGATACTGCAGATAATTTCTTGCCTTTTATGCTACTTTTCTTTTCTGCTCCCAGCTTTAACATCATATACCTGACCCCATTTCCTGATTTTAACAGGTTTTCTTGGGAGCAGGTGGAGCACAGAGGTTAGGCCAGGATCACTTTTGATGCTTAGATTGATTTTTTCCTGCCTAGTAAATGAAACTTTGAATTGACAGCGTTGAGCGATTTTTGCCGACTCACTGTTTGGATTTGCAGGCTGATGTTTTCTGAAACCTCTATTTTTGTGCTGAGCAAAGACATCTAGTGTAGGTGTGTAGTCTTTAAACACCGATGTTCACAAACTGCAACGTGCCAGCCCTGGCCTGAGCTGCCCTGGTGCCGAGGGCTCAGCGCAGCAGCGCCTGATTTACCGGCAAATCCCGACACAGGGAGACTAAACACACTCACACGGGGTTATTTTTGTCCTGTGTCACAGCTGATCCTCACAGGGAGGTGCTGTACCTGCTGCTGTCACGTTCCTTACACCCCTGCCGTGTCCCAGCCCCTGGTTGGTGTCACCTGACTGCAGCTGCTGTCACTCCTGTCTCCTTAGTGACAGCTCTCCTGGCTGGCACTCCTGCTTGTGCTGCTGCAGAGCCTGCTGCCTTCTCTCTGCTGCAAGGTGACCCATCCATCCCAGGCCACAGCACCCCTCTCCATCCCTGTGGGCACTGCCAGCCCCATCCCTTGCTCCAGGTCTCGCAGGGAGCGCTGTCTGTGCACAGAAATGCCTCACAGCCCTTGCGAGCTCTTCTAAAAAGAGAAAGCTGCAAGAGAAGTGCTGTATTATTTAATATGTATGAATCCCATCTCAGGTGGCCCTTTAAGGGTTGAAAAGCAGCCCTCCTCAGCAGAGGAGTGGGGATTTTGGAGGAGGAGGAGCAGGCTGTTGGCAGGCAGACAGGAGTCTGCATCCTGCTCTTCATTTGCCCTTCCCGTTTGCGCAGCCTGCACTGCCACGCTCGCAGCCTGCGTGCCTGCAAAATGCATACAAGATATTTTATTAGTCCATACTTTTGGGTCACCTTTGAGGGGGTCTCACTTCATTAATCTTTGGAGAACATTTGGGTTTTTAATGTAAAAGAATTCCCTATTACTGAAGACCTTAAGAGGAGGAGAAGGACAGGCTGGGAGCGATGTGTTCACTGTAGTGATCTGGCAGTGTTGAACTGCTGTGCCTGAAGATAAGCTGAGTTTATCTCCTTTGCTTTATTCTCCCCTACTTAACCTTAAGGTATTCCTCAGCAGGAGAGCAGTGTTACATCCTAAAGCTGTGGTGGCATGTGAGGGACCTCTGCTTCGCTGCCCCTGCTCAGTAAATTTTATTTTATTTTTATTTTTTTTTTCTTTAACGAAATGATTTGAATACACAAACCAAGCTCCTTTAACAGTTGAAAGAGGAGGATTTTAAGGGCGGGGTGGCACAAAGCAGAAGTGCTGCTGCAGCAGGCTGCAAAGCAAAAGGATTTCCCAGTCTGTGGGCTCGGAGTGGTGTGGGCTGATCGTCAAGACAACGGCACTGAGCAAGCTGCCAACCTGTTTGATCTCTACCCATCCTTTTGGGGCAGATGGAGCTTTTAAAGGAATTCCTGCTATGCAAACGGCACATTACAAACGCGTGGCCCTCCCCCAGCCTGTTCTTTGTTCGGACCCTGGTCTGCAGGGTGGTTAATTCAGTTTGTGCAAATCCCTGCCTCCAGACAGGCTTCACCCTCACTGATGCGTTAGGGTTGGGTTTGGGAATGAAATGCTGATTTGTATGCATTTTTAGATGGCTTCATTATTAGCATGTTCTTGGGAACGTGTTTTAATTGGTTCAAGGGCAGTGGTAATAGTTTCTGAGTCTCTGTGTCACTTTGGAGAAAATCTGGTAAGAATTGAGCTGCTGAGTGGCTTCTGCACATTTCCCTAGCGGGGTCACCTTTGTAAAGGGGCACAAATTGCTCATTCCTGTCTGTTCCCATGTGGGGTTTAGTGTCATGTTCCTTTCTCATTGGGTTTTTGTGTGTTTTGGGGTCCAGGGGTGCTTGATGCTGTTGGTAAAGAGAAGCAGGAAGATGTTTCCATGGTGCAGGCTGCGAGGTTCTGGTAAGAAACGTTCCAAACAGTGTCAGGAGGAGGATTTTATCCACTGTTGCTCTTCTTACAGAAACAGGAGGAATGCTGTGAGGTGTTTTTTTACTTATTGACACAGCCCCCACCCCTCCCAGTGCTACTGCTGCTTGGAATTCTCCTCTAATAAAATATGTAATTGTAATAAAGATAAGGACCAGGTAGGAAAGTGGGTTCTGGCAGTGTTGGAGCCAACCCTGGACCTCCCTCTTGTCATGCCAAAAATTCCCCATCACGTTTTCTCACTGCCTCTGAGCAGAAACACCTGGAAGGTGCAACCATCTCTGATTCCTGATTCCAAACTTGTTTTATTTAACTGCTTTGTGCATGTCACCTTCAAACCCCTGCTGGGATACACCTCAGACTCACATTTGTAAATCTGATGGCTCTGTAGTGTTGAGTAGCCATTAGTTGTTTGGGTTGTATTGATACATGCAAAACAAAATATATATTTGTGGCAATTTGAGAAGATGGATGTAGAACAAAAATCAGTCATTCACCCTAAACTGCACCTGGTTGTTCCTATGACATCAGCAGCTAGTGGATCATTTGTTATCAGTACCTGGGTGATCACAATCAATCAGTACCTGGCTGATCACCTGGCTGACACTGTTTCTGCTATTTCCTTGTCCTTTGCAGGCTGAATGTGTTCAACGTGTCACTTTATGGAAGTGTGGCTCACCCGGATTCCTTGAGGCAGTTTTTCAGACACACCCTGACCGAGGTTCTCACCTACAACCCCGTGCTGAAAGGTGGGAATGGGCAGGGACAGATGTTTCCAGGTGTGCCCAGGTGTGTCCTACCTGGAGGACCCAGAGCCAGAGCAGCCTCCTGATTCTCAGCTCCTTCCTGGGGTCTGTATAAGCAGGTGACAAATCAGGAAAAAAAAGTCATCTGAGGGTCATAGTTCAGGAGAAAGTTTTGGACAGGAAAGTTCTAATCCCAGATCAGTAATTGTGAAGCTTGATGTTTTTAGGAAGAAATATGATTGAGCTATAAAATCTCTGGTAAAGTCCCCATGAGCTGTGATCTGGAGCTGCTTGTCTGTTGTGTGGGAGAGCTGTGTCACTGCTGGCTCCCAGCTGAGAGAGGTTAATGAGGGAAAAGCTGATTCCTTGGTGATTCTCTGTGCATGTGCCACGTCAGCCTACGCACGTGTGATCACCAGAACAGCTCTGGGGTCACAGTGCCATAGTGGAATGGCCCAGTCCCTGTGCCACAGCCAAATGGGAGACACAATTACACTGGGCAGTTTTTAATGGCTGCACAAGGGAAACTTATGTGTTTTGGGTTTATTTTAAAACCTGCTGCTGAAGTTTTCTTTCTGTGGGTGCAGTGTCTGATGCCATCCAGATGCAGAAGGAGTGGAGCTTTACCAGGACTTCTCCCCTGCTCACAGCTCTGTACCGCAAGGTTCGTGTGCCACTCAGAGAACTTTGTTATGTTGGGTTTATATCCACTGAAATACCTGAAATCAGGTTATTGGAAATCAGTGTGACATTATCCAGTTGCAGAATCCAAACCAATCACCTGAAACTCTGGGAGAAAGAAGCATGAGGGAAAGGAGCTATGGTGTTTTTTGCTAGTGCAGAGCACTTAATGAGAACAAAGATGCTGATTGGAGATGGGAATTTTTGCTGGTACAGAATAGACATGAGTTGTGAAATAATGGGAATTTTACTGTTTATTGTAGCTGGTGCTGGTTCCAGCCCAGGCTGATATTTGGGCCTGGGAAGCTGACCCAAAAGCTGCAGAATAGCTTGAAAAAGTCACAGAGAAGCCTGTCAGTCTTGTCTGTATTCCCCTCTTTCTTGTGGCTGGATGTCCTGGCTAACAGGATTTGCCATCACTCCTCCAGCTGCTGGTGGCATTCAGTGTGAAGGAATCCATCTGCCAGCTGCAGCAAGTCCTGGAGACCCACGAGGTGAACTGGCAGCACGTCCTGTCCTGTGTGTCCACGCTGGTGGTGTGCCAGGCTGAGGCTGAGCAGCTCTTCAAGGGTAGGTGGGCACTGCCAGCCTGGGGTGTGCCCTGCTGCTGGGGTGGGGAGCAGGGGAGTCATCCACGGGGGCTGGCTGGGGGTCCTGCAAGGAAAAGAGCAGCAGGACATCTGCTTTTCCACTCAGACTTTCCATGTCTGTGGTGATGTGAATGCCAGGCCTCGTGCCTGCCACTTCTCCAACTTTGTGTACAACCCAGGGTGGTTGGTTGATAATTACCTTCGTTATTAATTGGCATAGTGATTACTTAGTTCTAGCTCACCTTTGCTAGCAGAGCTTGTTTGTGAGAATTCCTTACTAATTATCCCAGTGCTGGACTGCCTGCAGGAAATCCAAGTGTGTTTGACAGCTGAAAGTGCATAAAAAAATAAAATCACACCCCAGAGGTTCTCCAGGCTGCAATACATGTCCTGCCTTGTGTTTTATCACAGATATTTGTCTTCCTTTACTGCAGAAAATACAGCACTGTTGTCAGGAGCAAAGTGTGAGGTTATTGTTTTATGTTCCTAGATCTACTGAGCCATCTCCTGCTAAAGGCCTTTGGGAATTATGACATGGAAAACATGATCACTGCGTTCCTGATCGCTCGTCAGGCTGCTCTGGAGGGCCCTGCTGTCTTCATGCCTTACTCAGAGTGGTTTAAGGTGAGACTGAGTGAGGCCTGACTGGTGAGCTTTGCTTTAATTGTGTGAGGCAACCTGTGCATAAGGAACGTTCTGCTACGTGGAGAAAGCCTTGCTCCAGACAGGATAACCAGGAATGAGAAAGGGGAAGAAAAATAAAAAAGAAAAGTACAAGTGATGTTACTGATATTAGGAATGATTGAATATTTATTACTGCCTTTGAGTCTGCAAAGAATAAATTTATTTGGCTTTCCTCAGTTTTCCCTCCTTTCATCTTTTAGGTCCACCTTGCCTGTTCTAGTTATTTGCTAGGAATGCAGACATGTAATTCCTGTTATTATCATCACCTTGGATGGATTTCAGTATCTTGATAAGCAGCACTGTTGTTATTGCATACGTTGGGGGTTGTGGCAGAGGAAGCATTCCTGTTTCCTGGAGGTTTGCATGCAGCTGTAATTGCTGTGTTTGACCTTACAGATAATTGGTTGTTGCTTTCAACTGTAAACAGGTGGGTATTTTAGGGATGCAAATCTCCACATAAATTCAACCTGGAAATTCCTTTGTATGAGTTTGCAAATCTAAGCTCAGCTTTGGCTGATAGAGCGTCCAGGAGGTATCAAAAGGCAAACTGCTTGTGTTCTCTGTGCTCTCAGACTGGTTGTTTTCCTTAGGATGCCCAGATAAACTTGTGTAGAAACCTGCAGATTTGTGGGTCCTCATGAATCTCAATCTTCTGGTGGATCTCAAAGTTGCTTTGTTTAAGTGTTCTCATGGCAGCAAACTTCCACAGAAGTCACCGTGATCCAAGGGAGCCCCTCTGCTCCAGAGCCAGGCTGGGAGAGCTGGGGGTGCTCACTGGAGAAGCTCCAGGGAGAGCTCAGAGCCCCTTCCAGCGCCTAAAGGGGCTCCAGGAGAGCTGGAGAGGGACTGGGGACAAGGGATGGACAGACAGGACATAGGGAATGGCTTCCACTGCCAGAGGACAGGGATGGATGGGATATTGGGAAGGAATTTCTGGCCCTGGCACAGGTGCCCAGAGCAGCTGTGGCTGCCCCTGGATCCCTGGCAGTGTCCAAGGCCAGGCTGGACAGGGCTTGGAGCAGCCTGGGACAGTGGAAGTGTGGCAGGGGATTGGATCTAGGTGGTCTTTAAGATCCCTCCCACCCAAACCATTCCATGATCCTATAAGCTTTCTCTGGAGCCTTTTCTCCAGAAGGATTCTCCTGACAGAAATGGGATGTTTGGGATTGGTGTGCTCAGTTATGGCACTGCTTGGGGGAGGATTCTCTCCACGCTGAAAGGCTGTCTTGCCATTTTCCCCTGTTTCAGGCTTCCTTTGGGAATGCTGGTGGCCACCATGGGAGCAGTAAGAAAACTCTGGTCTTCCTCTTTGAGTTCCTGTCGGAGCTGGTGCCCTTTGAAGCTGCTCAGTACCTGAAGGTGAGAAGGTGCTGACAGAGATGGTTTTCAGCTCCAGAGCTCCCCCAAAGTGACTGTCCTGGCACCTTTCAGTAGGTTCAGCTCATTATAAATGTTGTTGCAGTAATTGCATTACTTCTGGTTCATTATTCAAACCCTTTCCTTCCTGAAATAAGGAAGGACAAGGTTCTTTTATTGATGGTGAGAATTCCTTTCATGGAATTAAGTTCAAGCACTTTGCCGATTCTATTTGTTTGCTGTTGGGAAAAATTATTGTCAGTTGCCATGAAAATGATTGATCCTTAACCAAGCAATAATGCTTTCTTTGGGGAATATTTGAGGTAAACATTAGTCAGAATGAGTTAGTTAGAATCTTACCTGGATTTCCTGGAGCAAAGGCAAATCTTGTTGTGATTTTCTCGTTTCAGGTGCACATCATGTACCCACCTTTTGTGCCCACAAAGCACCGCTCCCTGCTCTTGGAGTACATCACCCTGGCTAAAACTCGACTGGCCGACCTCAAGGTCAGGAAATACTGTCTCTTTTGAGAAGAATTCTCTCTGGATCTGTCCAACCCTGCTGTGTGTGACCTCCTGCACCTCTCCCCTCACACAGGTGGCCATAGAAGACATGGGGCTCTATGAAGACCTCTCTGCTGCCGATGAGGCTGTGCAGGTACTGCTGCTGTCTCCCACTTTTCTCACCAGCCACATCTCTTTTCCTCTGGAAAAACACCGAGGTTATCGACCTCCCTGCCATCCCAAAGCTGAGTGTGCTGCCAAAGTCTCCAGCTTTTAGCCAGAGGTTTTAGTGGCTGTAAATACAGGATCTCCCCAGTTTTCATGGAGTCACATTTTATAGGTATCTTGATTCTTTTCGATGGAGCACTCTCCATCTCTGTGGTGTGAGACCAAAGTGTGGATATCCAAAGGAGATTTGGGGGTGGAGACTACACCCTGCAGTTTCACACTGTGGTTCATGATAAATTTGAGGTAACAACAGTAATTTACAAGGAAGAGTTTGGCTCTATTATTCCTTCCTACATTTTGATCAGAGGAAGATGATTAGATGATTACATGAAATACAGGCAGGAGGCAGGGTAGATTCATATAATACAAGAAACCCAGTCCTGTGATGAACTCAGAGGCATAAGCAAAGATTTAATTTAATTTTCCCGAGTCTGATCTGGTTGTCAGTTGAGAAATTTGTTGCAGCTTGTGGTGTCTTACAACTCCAGCAAGAGAAACCCTGGGTGTCAGTCCCTCTGCCTGCAGGCACAGGCTGGAAGGGGAGATGATGTGTCCTAATTCCACATCTACAACTGAAATAGAATCACAGTGAAGCAAATTCAGAGCAGAAGAGGTAAGTTTGTCATCACCCTCCATTTCTCACATCTTTCTCCTGTGTGAGGCAGCCCCAGGCCCAGGCACTCCGTGATGTTGAAAAGGCCCTTCAGATATTTGAAAACACAAGGAAGATCCCAACCTCTGTGATAGAAGCCAGGTACTGTGTGCTTTTCAGCTCCTCCTGGGCTTAGCTAGAATAGTAATAATAATAGTAATAATAATAATATAACAATAATAACAACAACAACAACAACAATAATTGTAGGAGCCAAGTCTGAAACAAGGAAACAAGAAAAATGGAGGATATGAGCAAGGGAGGTTTGGGGAAGTTCTTCCCACTTCCTGAGGAGTCATCTTAATAGAGGATATTTGTGGGGAGAGTGAAAGGGCACATTCTCCTGTGCAAAAAGAAGTCCAAAATTATTACAATAGAAAGCAAAATGAAAGAAATTAAAAACCACTGGCTAGTCTGAGCCTGGTTTGTCTGTGGTTATTCATGTTGCCATGAACATTTTGTATTTGCAGGAGCCAAGTTAACCCCTGAGGTGTGGAGATGGCACTTTGGCATTGCTAACACTTGGCTCTGTTTATTTTCTCAGCATTTTCAGACGACCATATTACACTTCCTGGTTCCTTCCAGCTTTGCTCCAGCCCCGTGTGGTCAGTACTTGGCTTTTCCCTCTGCCCCTCCCATCAGCTGTGTGTTTGTACACAGATAATTTGCTCCTGACCTGCCTTTTCCTCTCTTGCAGCTCCCTAAAACCCCAGATGGACACATGGCTTTTATAGACTCCTTAAAGAGGTATCCAGACCTCCCAGTGTTGTTTTCTGTGCTGCTGGGCTTTCTTTTTGGGGTGTTTGATATCAGATTATCAGACACCTTGGTTACAACCAACCTCTTGGCAGGGCTTGGTGGCTCAGGTCTGTGGCTTGCAGGTTGTGCATGGAAGAACTTGTCTTCAGGTCTGTAATTAGTCCTCTGGCCACTGTGAAATCATTATTTAGGAGCCCCTCTGGCTCCAGGCCAGGTACATTTTAATGCAAATCTTGAAGGCTGAATATAAAATTTCCCCAGGAGTGTGAGCTCCCTCTGTGAAAGGCTTTTTGGGAGGGGGTAAAGGGGGAGTGAAAGATGAGACTTAGATGTCTGTTGATGATCAAGGGGCACCAGGATGATGCCCCAGGAGGACACAGCTCCTCTCAGGACTCGAGCTTGCCTTTCATGCGTGTTTAAAAGTGCTTTTCTGCACTGCAGGAACAGCTCTAGTTTACATCCAGTAGTTCCTCTGTAACGTCTCATGAAGGAAGAATGTTTGCAACACTGCCTGCAAATGAGGTGCTTGGTACTGCCTTGTCATTCCAGTCTGGCTCTAAAATTAGAGACTGGATCATTTAGTGAAATTAAAGTTGTAAGAGGAGCAGCTGAGTTCTGGGGAGTCTCATGGGACGTGTTCCTAGCAGCGAGTGCCTGCCCTGCAGAGAGGAGGTCACACCTTGGTCTCAGCACGTTCGTGTTTTACATCTGTGAATGCTGCATCTCACAGCTCACTCTCTTATGGGATCTAAGACATCAACTAGATATTAAATAGGCATTAAAATATTAATTAATAGCATAGACAGCACTGGGTTGGTGTGTGCTACACATGTGTGGTGCTTGCTGTGAAAGCCTTGGGTAGAAATCTCTGCCCCTCATGTCAGATAATTAAAAAATGCTTCAGATGCTCTTTATGCTTCAGAGTCCCTCTAATTACATTTCATAGAAGGGCTGTTGTTTGTGCTTATTTAATAAAGCTGCAGTTTGTGGTTATGCAGGATAATAAATCTCTTCTTTTTCACAGAGCTGATAAAATACCTTCAAACTTGTACTCCACATACCTGCAAGCCTGTCAGGCTATGAAAGAGAAGGTGTTACAAGGTAAAAATTACATTTACTTATAGATCAATATGAAATGTTAGTTTTTCCCACTGCTGCCCTCCTGAGATGAAAATTTTCAAAGATTTATGGCTGAATAGGTATTTAACCCATATAAATAAGTGTTATGTCATTTATGCGGTATTGAGGTGTTAAATTCTTCCTCCTGCAATGGCTTTTTCTGCCAGCCCTGTTTGGGTGGGATTTTTGCAGTCCCTGGGAGCCCTGTGCTGTGCTGAGGCTGCAGATGATTCCTGAGCCTGAGCTGGCTGAATTCCACCTCCAGGACCTTTCCATGAATCAGCATTTGCAGCCTGAGCTGGGAATCTGCTGTGCTGGGGAGCTGCTGTGCTGATCCCTTGTGCAAATGACACTTGTGCTGTCTGAACTCCTGGCATCCTCTTTTAGGAGGGGATTAGGGAGATCCGGGGGGGCAGGAGGGGCTGGGAAAGGGATTGCAGCTCCTGGTTTATGGGTGTTTGTGTGGGAGGTGATTTCGGGTCCCATCGCTGCAGCTTTACTGGGGCAGGATTTTGGATATTTAATGAGGGTATTTAATGAGCTCTGCTGTCTCTGTCAGCAAGTGGCTGTCTCAAACACACCTTCCCGTGGATTACACACAATGAAAGGTCAGGCTGGGGAGCAGAGGCAGTTCCCAGAGCGTGGTGGGGATAAATTACAGATTCGTGCTCTGACTATGGAGGAAAATCCGTAGCCAAGCCCTGCTCGGGGCCTTTGGAGCTTTCTGGAGATGCTGCGGCTGGAGAGGCGTCCCCGGATCCCGGGACAGACGGGTCCCTGCGCTGCCACTGACCTCTAGTGGCACTGTCCTGGCCTGTGCCACCCCTGAGCCGTGTCCCCTCCTGTCCCCTGTGTCCCCTGCGCTCTGATCCCGCTCCCTGCCCCTCCCCGGGCTCGGCACACCCCGGGGTTTAGGGCAGCCCCAAACCCCGTTTGTCTGAGCTCTGCACACGCAGGTGACTCAGTGGGCTCCCAACACCTTCTTTTACAGCTTGTTTACAACCAGTAGCAATTTCAACCTTTGTCATTTGCTCTTCTGGCTCCTGGGTGATTTATTCCCAGCCCCTGTACAAGAGGCCGTTCCTAAGAACTCTGGGGTGGCTTTGGGGCTGTGGCAGTCGCTGGTGGCATCTCTTTCTAGTGGTAAAAGGCATTTCCTTTTAATCCTTCTCTTAAACAAAAAGCCAGAGTAACATGGGGCATCTGGAGAAGCTGCTGGTGTATCCATGCTGTGATGTCTGTCTGCATTCTGAGCCTGACTCCAGTCCTGAGGACAGCAAATGTTTCTGTGAGGGGTGGAGCTGGAGGAAGTGGGAAGAAATCTCTGAAAACAGAACTTTTTTGCCTCTTGTCTTTAAAAACTGAATTCCTTTTTGCAACTAGGCATAAACCCATCAATTATTAATTAAATAGCACATTCTGAGTGTAAAAACAAAGCTCTGTGTGTGGCAGACTGACAGTTTGGGGTTTTGTTGGAGCTTCAGGAAAAGCAAACTCTGCCTCTCCAGAAAGTGCACGCTGAGATTGCTGAATGCATTTCCTCTCCTCGTTGTCCAGATGACTCCAAAGCAGAGCCCAGCCATTCCAAAGAGCCTTTTGAGCAGCTGAAGGCTGAGCTAGCTGAGCTCAGGACTCTGGTTGTGGACCAGGCTCAGTGGGAAGGTATGAGGGAGCTGCTCCTCACTGACTGTCCCAAAAGCTTTCTGAATAAAGTGTGGCAAAGGCACAGCAGGAGTTACTGCCACTGGCACCTGAAGCTGGTAATCCTTCAGAGCTGGCAATCCTTCCAGCTATGAATATGTACATTTGAGTGTCTGGTGTATTCCCATGCTTAATCTGGGGTTTATTTTTGTGATAATCACACCAATCACTGCTGACTTGGGCCCCCTTTGCAAAGCATTTTCCTCTCTGGTGTGAAAACTCTTCCTGAGGTGTGTTGGTAACAACACTGGGAAAAAATAATGCTGTGGATGCTGATCCACTGTGCCCCAGCCAACATTTTGTGCTGGTTAAAGCTTTTACTGACACACTTCTGAGTCTGCTTAGTTTATACTGTGCTTCTTCTCGCTGCTGTGGGGTGTTGTGAATGTTTCATGCCTGCTGTCCTGTGTCCCTGTGCCCTCCCTGCAGATGTGGCAGCTCAGCTTGCCGCGGTTTCCGACAGACTCCGCGGTGTCCTGGGTGACAGCAGCGAGGACAATGGAGCTGCTCCTTTCAATTCCCCGGTCCAAGTGGCTGTCCCAGGCCCCAGGCTGGCACCCTGCCACCAGAGCGTGAGTACCATCTGCCCTGGGCTGAGCTGCAGCGGGGCTGGGCAGGGGAAAATCCGTCTGGATAGAAGGTGTGAAAGGCTGCTTTGTCTGCCAGAGCAGGAAATGCATTTCTCCTTTTGTCTCCCTTATCCTGCCCTGCACAGACACTGATTCCTGTGTTTTAACCACCTGGAAGTTGCTGGATCTGGAGATATTTTCTACCAGAGCTGTCCTGTGAGGAGCAAGGCTTTCCTCAGCAGCTTTGTCTGGGTGTTTGTTGTGTGCTGGGGTCATTCCTGGGCTGTTATGGGCTTGATTTTCCACCCTTAGTGGCAGTGGATCTGTACAACCTGTAGCCAATCTCATTACCCAGTTTGTTTCCTTGCTTTAACATCAGGAAATGTAATACATACAAAGCAGAAAACTAGGTTTAGGCGTCCAGCCTGACAAGCAGGAATTAGCAGTGAGGGTTTTATTCCAGTTTATTCCTGGTGCTTTTTGTTTCAGGTTGTTGATCTTCTGCTGACATCATTCTGCCAAACCCTACTAGCTGCTTCCTCTTTTAACCCTCCTGACAGGTAAGATGGGAGTCCAAGAGTAGGAGAAGCAAAACTGGGTGGTAACCAGAATTCCAGCACTTGTGCAGGGCTGAGGAGGGGCTTTGGGTGCCCAAACCCCCGGTGCCAGGCTGGCAGCTGCAGGTGAAGTGTCTGCACTCCAAGAAGGAATGCACTCTGAGCCACATGAGCAAATCAAACGCATTTCTCCTCTCTTGTCACAGATCCCTTCAGCAAAGTGGCCTTTGGCTCTGCTTTGTGCTCTGTGACAGGGATTAACCACCCCCCAAACAGTGCCTGGCCGTGGGGGATGGCAAAACCAATCCCTTTTCTCCTGGAATTCCTCCCCCTGGCAAGGACCCGTGGGTTCTGGCCTGGCTGAGGAGGAGAGGCAGCCCTGGGAGCCCTGCTGGTACTCAGCTCCTCCTTGATGTAGCAGAGCCTGTAAACATTATGGGCAATGTGTCAGTGGAAAATCACTTTGTTGGGCAACAAGGCCGTGCTGAGGAGCTGGCTGGGATCCCTGGTGCCTTGGAACCAGGGCAGCCCTCCTTCTCCTGCACTGCTCTGCCCTGCAGCAGATGAGTCACTGTTAAATACCTGCCTGAAGAGTCACTGTGACAAACAAGAGTCCCAGGAAATGGTGTCTGAACACAGCTCCCACCTGATCCCCTTTGAGGATGGCTTTTTTCAGTTATTTGGGTGGGAAAATCCCTCCCTGCCCCTGCTTTACAGCAGGGTTTTGTCATAGCAATTCCTTCTAGCTTTGTTTTCTGATCCCATTTATTCCTCTGCCTGTGTTTGCCCTGTGCCCCAGGCAGCTCCTCCTGTCCTTGCTGTCACCTCTGAGGCCACTCTGGCCTTCTGAGATGACACAGGTGTTTGAGATGCCATCCATTTGGTGGGGGGCACGTCTGTTCCCTGCTCAGGTGCCCCAGAAGTGCCCCTTCCTTTCAGCCTGTGCATGGAATGATAATTGTGCTGTGTTTACAGACAAGCATGGATCAGCTCCAGGGTGTTTAAACATTTTTAATTTCCCATTCCTGTGATGGGGATAAGTTTAATGAGCCTGTGGTTTCACCTTCTGCAGGCAGGGCCCGTGCCTCTCCCTGCTGGTGAAGATGATGTGTGGACACAGGAATCTCCTGCCTGCTCTCCTGGGCAGGCTCTGCCAGCTTATTTATCACCAGGTCGGTTTTCCAGCCAGGAATCCTGTGGTGCTAAAGGCCATCCTACTCCATTTCCTGAGCTGGGGGGCATGGAGCTGTCTGGGCTGCACTGGGCAGGGACTTCAGTGCCCTCCAGGCTTCCCAAAAATACCCTGTGTTGCTCCAAGAGTCTGAAGTTGCCCTCAGTAATGTGAGGAGAATTTTTCCCTGCAGAAATACTGCTCATGGAAGGTCAATGCATTCTGAGACATTTTAACAGAAGCTAAACCAGGCAAGTTTAGGAAAGAGACAAAAGAAAAATGCTAGAATGTTTCATTCCTAAGCTTCCACGTTGAATAATTCAGCTGTAAGAATTTAAAAATAAAATTTAGATACTCCTATCTGGGCTGCAGCAGTGCATGGTTTTATTATTATTGGTTTATTCCCTCTGCCCTGTGATATTGCAAGGGTGAAAATAAGAGGCTGATAAACTAAATTATCTGTCAGAGAAGCTAACCTGAGAATCCCAAAATCTGAATTTACAGTGAAATATTTCAAGTTGCTGTATTACAGAAACCTCCAGTTTTGCTGTGAGCTCTCTCTTCTGCTCCATTGCTGCTGCAGCACTGATGAGCAGAAACAGAAACAGCTCCTTCCCTGACTCTTTTTTTCCCTCAGAAAGGTGTTTTGGTACAAAAAGTTACAATAATACTAGTGAAGTATTACAGTATCAAAAGTGAAACCTTAAAACAGAGCAATGAGACGAAATAGAAGACTATTAGGAATGAAATGTTACAGAGTTACCAAAAATATCTTTGCTGCTCTTGTTTTACCTTCCAGGGCCCTTCCCTCCATGCTACTCATATTTTAGGACTGGCAGCTTTTGTGATCCACTTAAGTGAATGCAGAGCTTTAATTCCTGGAGTGGAAGCCGATTTTGGGGTTTCTCAGGCTGTTCCTGGAAAGGCCCTTTCTGTTTCAGAGTACTGGAGCTCCTTGCTCGTGTGCAGGACAGAAGAGTCCTTTGCCTTCTGCTTGAGGTGAGATGGGGCATCCACCCCCTCCCTGCTCCCCCAGGTTTTTGGGGTGCTGGGAAGGCTCCCATGGAGGATTTCCAGAGCTCATGGAGGTGGTGGAACCAACCAGACAATGGAGTTCTTTCCTTTTCTCTCTCTCAGGTTTTGCACTGCAGCAGCAGCTTATCTGATGTGCAAGTTTTCATCCTGCTCTCACGAAGAGTTTTATGCCTTGATTCCTCCTGGCCTGATTAAAAAGGTAAAAAGGAAAAAGTTTTTGCTGTAACTTATGAGAAAGTTCAGTCTCAGCCCGATGTCCTGCTGCAGGTCCCTGTGCAAATACCACCTAACACCAATAAAACAGTGTAGAAATACATCTTTGTGCCCTCCCCTCTCTGGCTGGGCAGTTCCCCAGGAGCAGAGGTGGCTCTGGGCCTGGTTCTGAGGCAGCCACCTGCAGGATGTGCTGCTTTCATTGCAGCTGCAGTACCTCGTGCCACGGCTGAGCTTGGAAGCTCGGGGAATCCTGTGTGAGGAGACCAACACTGCCCTGAGCTGGACTTCCCTGTCCTGCCCCTCTCTGAATGACAGGAGAGCCAGCCTGTGCTTATGGAGGCAAGCACAATTCCAAGAGCTCCTGAAGGAAAAGGCATTCCAGGTACAAATCTTTTCCATCACCCAAATTCATCCTCTAATTCCCACTGGTTTAGATCTGCCCTTTGCAATTTCTTTATTGGTGACCAAAAACTTCTTGAAAGAACCCAGTGCCTGAAAGTAAGAACTAAATACCTGAAAAGTTGTCTGACAGCTGAGTCACGTGGGCTGGGATGGGTGCTGGGTGTTATTTGATGGGACTGATAAGGTAGAAAGAGGAAACCAGAGGTAAAACTCTTGTGTCCTACTTCTTGGAAAAGCAGGAAGCTTGGCAAGCTATGGAAGCTCAGGAACTGCAGAGCAAAGGCCTCTCCATCACCCTGGCTCCCTGCTGTGCTCTCTGTGAGGTGACAGAGAGGCAAATAACTGGAACTCCTTGCTTTTCTGGTGCTTTGTCTAAATGCCAATGTTCCCCTGAGCCACCTGTGCACCTTGGGTTGCCTGGCTCAAACCATCTCAGCTTTTGCCTTTGTACCACCCCTGCAAAGTCTATGACTTGACAGACTCTCTTTTTTTGTAACCTACTTCCTCTAAAACCAGTTTGTGCAGAGGAGTTTTTGGTGTTCCTAGAATGACTCCTTGTGCTTGGCTGCCTCAGTGTCCAGGGCTGGAACACCCCTGTGTTATAACCTCTCTTTGATGCTCACACAGCCTGTCTGAGGTGCTTGGCTCATCTTACCTTTATTTCTAAGAGCACACGTTCATCCTGGTATCTGGGCTTGGAGGGGATGAGGAAATGTCAAAGGGCTGGGGGGTGTGAGACAGACTTTATGGGATTTACATGAATTTTTGAAGGCCAGTGGGGTTTTAGCTTGAATTTTTTTGATAAGAGAAACAGCACAGGAACTTGCTTGGGTTGATGTCTCTTGTTTCATGTCTCTTAATCCACATGGGATTGTGTCTGGAGATGAAGTGAAAGTGGGTTTTATGCTGGGCAGCAGGTGGCTGCTCTGCACAAGTTATTTCCTTTGCTGTTCTTCCCTGCTCCTAAATCCTGGCTTTTCCCAGCTTTCTTTTAGGGAGTGGCTGCTGATGGAGCTGGAAGTGTGCCCTGAAAAGGACATTCTCTCTGCTTCAGAGAGGTAAGGGCTGAGGGGCTCTGTTGGAAAGGGAATGGTCCAGGACTCTCCCATCAAAATTAGGGAAAAGCACTGAAAAACAGGCAGGAAATAAACAGTTGCTGCAGGATGGAAATGCCTGTTGCCTGCTGTGGTTTGTCCTGAGTTCAAGCACTGCTGGAATGAGATGTTTGTGTGTTTTTCCTCGAGGAAGGCCAGGTTGGATGGGGCTTGGAGCAACCTGGTCTGATGGAAGGTGTCCCTGCCCATGGCAGGGGGTGGGACTGGATGGGCTTTAAGGTCCTTTCCAACCCAAACCATCCCCTGGTTCTGTGGGGCTCACCCTGCATGAGCAGCCCTTCCAAATCACTTGTTACAAACCCTCCCTTGTTTCTGGAAGCCAGAGCTGGGTGGGGTCTGCTGGAGGACTCCTTGTGTCTGTTCTTGCATGGTGCTTTTATCTGAGCTCTCATCATCACTCATGGCTCTTGATGTGTGAGCTTCCCTTTACATCAAGGGAAGGGCACCATTCCAACAGCTTTCCCATCTCCTTTTCCATACTGCAGACAGGATTTCCATTACTGGGCCATCTATCAGAGGTACCTTCCTGCACCTTCTGCTGCTGGTGGCTGTGATGGAGACCTGGAGAAGGCATGTGGAGTCATCATCAACGCCATCCTGGATTCCTCACAGAGGTGTTGTGTGCCATGGCTTTCCTTTCTGGGCCCTGAGGCTGTGCTCTGTCCCTTGTGTGGGGCTGGGGAAGCTGTTCCCTCCTGGTCTGGCAGGAAGGGGGAGCTGGGAGGTGGCCCTGTGTGACTCACCAGTCTGTGCATAAGCATCGTGCTGTAGGAGGCAGAGGTCTGGGGCTGCAGCCACAGAGGGGCCCTCGTCTGGCTGTCTTTTTTAACTTGACTTTGAACTCAGGCCTGTGTGGCCAGACATGCACCAATGCCCCAGGGGAGTGGCTGGAGCTGGAAAATGAGGAGGGAGGTTAGAGGAGAGCTGCTGTCTCAGCTACAGATTATTTAAGGCACAATGTTTGAGCTCAGTGCCCATCTGAAGCATCTGACTGTATTTGAGCTGTCTTTCCCCTGGGCTAGCAGGGTGAGTTACCTCATGTGTCCCCTCATTTCAGGCTGGACCTGGGTGGCTGTGGCCAGTCGAAGATGTCAGTCAGCCCTGAGATTCTCTGCAGGCTGCAGGTGATTTCAGACTGGGAGGTGGATGTTTAGTCCCTGACCAAAGTATTCCCCTCTTCCTCGCAGCTGGCGAGGCTCCATTCGGCTCTCACCTGTGAGCTGAGGTGTGGCACTGAGAGAGCTTTGTCTTGTTGGTCTCTGGTTGCTTCAGAGAGGAACAAAGAAGGTTTGAGAGCAGGCTGGTGTGTGTCCCTCACTGGTTTCCCCCACCCTGTTCAGGAGCTGGTGCTGGAGCTGAGCTGCAGGCCAAAGCAGTTTCCTGGATGCTCACCTGCCCGCAGACCCTTGGTGTTTGAGGTTCTCCAGGAAAGGCTGACGGGCAGGCAGCACGGATCTGCTCTGGGAGAGCAGCTGTGGAGGCAGCAGGAGCTGCTGCTGCACAGGAGGTGAGTGCAGGCCTGAGCAGCTGGGAATGCCTCCAGCAGCACTGCTGCTCAGGGCAGGCTGCTGTGGGCGGTGTCCCCACTGCTGAGCGCACAGCAGGTGACAGTGACACTTCACCTGGGGACAGCTGTGCAGGGGATACTTGTTCCCTGGCACCCACTGGAATTAGCTGTGTTTCCATGTGCCTTCTTGGGCTCACACATCTTCATGGGGAGGCTGATTCCCTCCCTGACAGTAACCTCAGTTTTCATTCTTCCCTGCCCAAGGATTCTGGTCGGGCTCCCTGCGTCCGCCCTGATCACCACGTGTTGGAAAGGCAACAAAACAGTGTTGGACTGTGACAGCTTCTTCTGTTTTGTGAACTCTGAGCTGGTAGGTGTTGTGAGCCAAATGGTGATTGCTCAATGGGAAATGCTCTAGGTAAAGACCTTAAATTTGAATTTAGGGAAGGAGGTCACATCCAAACTACGCAGAAAAGGTGTAGCTGCCCCACCCCTGGATGTATTCAAGGCCAAGTTGGAGCAACCTGGTCTATGGAAGGTGTTCCTGCCTGTGGTCCCTTCCAACCCAAATCATCCCATGATTCTGTGGCTTTTGGATTCATTCATTTGGAATTGTGGTGGCATTTTACTCTATTAAGAGTAAATCCTTGTGAGTCACTTTGTTTGGTGAAGTTGGTTACAGGCAAGCTTACAGTGTTTCTGTGGAGGCCTGGAAGGGGCTGAGCACGAGCTCTTCTCCAATCCCTCTGTCATGCCAGGGCCTTCAGCTGTTTTGCTGTGGGGTCAGATCCTCCTCATCCTCCTCATCCTCCTCAGAAACATCCAGGGACATCCCTGCAGCTTTCTGGGAGAAGGTCATTTGACTTGCAGGTCCCTCAGGACACCGCTTTGTGCTCCAAGGAGAGCTGATTTCTATTTCTTCATCCTGACTGGCCTTTCCAAGCCCTTCTGTGCTGTCATATTGGGCACAGCCAGAAACCTCTGTTCACCCCAGGGCTGTTAATCCATCTGCTGCTGCCATCCTGGACCGTGGGTGCAGGGGCTGTGCAGCTCAGGTCCGTGGCAGTGCCTTACACAGAGGCCACGTTCCTGCTCAGCATTCCCAGGGTGGTTCTGTGCTGTCTGAGCCCTGTTGTGCCAGACACCCAAAATGCTCTTAGGAAATCCAGAGGGCAGGAATGATGATTTTCTTTCCCTCTCCATGTCTTTCTGCAGAAGAACGTCTGTTCCAGGGGGTATGCGCTCTCCTACGACATCACAGCTCACTTCTTCAGGGTAATGCTGCTTCTGTCCCTCTGCCTCACTGTCCCTGCTCAGAGCTTTCCTCCTGACACAGAGGTGTCCCCTTTGTACCCCCCTTTTGAGAACTCCTGATGTGATTCCCAGGAGAGCAGTAGCCAGGAAAGAGAGGGGGAGCAGCAGGAGGAAGAAGTGGTGGAGGTGAATTTTAATACAATGCAGCAGAGCTGCTGGGGGAAGGAGCTGTTGGTTTTTGTTTCTTTTGCTGAGCCGTGCTGACCCCTACAGTTCTCTCTGGTTAGTTCACACACGCTCAGGGAGAGACTTGGAGCAGCAGAGATGGATGTGTGGAGCCATCCTGTCGTTTGTCCTGTTCCAGGGGCTGCTGAATGCCAGCCTGGACTGCGAGGATGCAGCAGAAGGGGTCAGCCAGGCTCTGACGACGTGTCAAACCAAGTGTCCCGTGGTGCTCCTCTCTGCAGCGGTGACTGATCTCATTTTGCTTCTCTGATTTTGGGAGAAATCCAGCACCAGCTCAGAGAGCTTGTGTTAAACACCACCCAAGTGTGTAACATTCAGCAGAAGCTGTTAAAGCTTTGGGGGCTTGCAGGGTGTTCTTCAGCTGTCGGTATCACTGATCCTGGCTCTGGGCTCCTGTGGCGTTGCCATGGGGGCTGTGTCAGAGTGGGGAGCTGGGAGGCTTGTCCTGGTCTCTGATGCACTGTGTGGGCTGGTTGTTACATCACAAAATGCCCAGAAATCCCAGGTTTGATTCTCCCTCCCGTGTGTAACTCCTTGTGTGCAGTTTCACACAGGGATTGCAGTTTTGGTGCGTGTGAGCACACTCACAACTCACCCTCTGCATTTCCAGGACGTGAAATTTCTCCCATTTCTGATGTGTGCATGTACAACTTGGGCTTCTTCACTAAGGAGAGGGGAAAATCCCCTTTCTCTGAGCAGCTGCACCTGACTGCAACCAAGCACCGAGCACCCCACCACTGATGCTGCTGCTTTCCATCTTTGTCCCCAGTTTTGGTGGCCAAGGCTGGAGCCAGGACTTTGCTGTCAGTGGAAGAGACTCTTTGGGGCTCCACTTGCACAAGGGCTGGACAGACTGAGGGGCTGGCATGGCTCAAGTACCAGGTGTGTGAGAGGGATGGAGTGTGGAGCTGCTGTCCTGGAGGATGGAGTGCTCACTGGGGCTGAGGCTTGCAGGACAGCTCCAGACAGACTCCTCTGTTGGGCTTAAATTCAAAATGGGTCATGATAATAATTTAGTCTGGCCCTGTGTGTGATGTGGGTCAGAGTGCTTCCCCATGAGGACAAGGGAAGCTTTGCAGAGGAGGTTGGAAGATCCTGGTTAGGAAAAGCCTAAGCATGGGTTTGAGTCATTCCTGGGAGCTGCCACACCCTTTTCTCCCTGGAATTGGGGAATCTGGGCTCCTGAAGCTGCTCACTGGCTGCTTGCTTCCCTCTTTACCTCACACTGTCTGTCAGTGCCCTGCAGCTTTTCTCCAGAAGCTGGGAATTTATGTAAGAATCTCCTTGCAGGTTATGGCAGGTGATAATCACATGCTTCTGTAGTAGAGAGTAACTGCCTGTCCAACTGCTGATAAAAGAGATTTGAGAATGCTTCTGTCTGCTTCTAGACTTTGGCTTTTTTATAACTGTCTCCATGTACCATCCAACTACAGGGAAAACAAAATGAAGAGAATTATTTATTTTTTGTCCCAGTCACAAATTTGCACCTTTGCCCAAGTCCCTGCTTTCCTCCTCATTCACAGCAGTATTTTCCCCCTTTTTCACCTGCAAACCCATGGCATGTTTGTTCTGTTTCCCAGGTTCCTCTGTTCAGGGGCAGCTTTCCCTGCCTCTGACCCTCCTTGGCTCTCAGCTGCCTTCCTGCACGGTGCCATCCTGCAGCAGTCACCACGAGGACGAGGGAGACTGGAGAGGCTGGGGACCGACGCAGAGCAGGCAAGGCTGGCTGCATTTTATGGGTCTGTTCTTCCCTACACCTGCAAACCAGAAACAGGAGGTCTCTAACTGAGGGAAGTTGTCCTGAGATTGTGCTGCACCCCTGGGAATCCCTGTAGGGAAATCTTGCTGGTGGATAGTTGACAAAAGGTGGCTGTAAATTGCCGCTTGCTAAATTCTTATCCTGAAGGCAGAGTTATTCCAGACTTAAACTTTTAGCCCAGACTGGCTCCTGTGAAGTCTGGGAGGGCTGTTCAACAGCTGCTTTATAAACTGAAGCTGGAGAGAGCCCTGCAGAGACAGAGAGCTCGATCTGTGGCACGCCAGGGTTCCCTCTCCCTCCAACAACAGCAGTCCTTGTGGATTTTAGCTTGGGCAACTTGGCTGGAAGGTGAAGGAGATGCAGGAAGTTTGTGAGACAGCAGTGCAGGCATTTTAAGGGCTGTGGGAAGTTGTGCTGGGATTCCCAGAGACAGATTTCCTGAGGGTTTTCCCAGGCCTGGTCCAGGAAGTGGCTCTGCCCATCACCTCAGTGCAAGGGGAATTCTCTGGAGGGCTCTGCTGAGGAGGAAGCTGCGCTGCTCCCTGGCAGCTCTGGCTCTTGATTTTCCAGGGAAGAGCCAGGGTCAGAGCTCAGCATGGGAACTGTCCCTGTGCCAGAGGCTCACAGCAGAACCTGGACCTCGTGTTTACTCTGTGGGTTTTAGTGCTCCTCTTCCTGTGGGATTGACTCCTCCACTGTTTGTTTGCTCTGGAGCCAGAAAATGCCAGTCAGGAGTCACTGAGTGCACTTGGCACACGGGGAATTACTGCAGCTTTCACCTGAGAACTCCTGGAGGGTGCCAGGGACACTGAGAACTGTGGGAGGGCTGGGGGTAACTGGGGTCCCAGCAGGTGAAACACTCTGTGGTTCATCCAGGTCCAGTCTGGGAATGTACCTGGGGAAATGTTTCTATTCCCTGACTGGAAAGGCCGAGTTCCAAGTCACCACTCCAGGCACAACTAACAGGCAGCCTCTTTTCCTTGCAGCTCCTCGTTGCTCTGCTGTTCTTCTCACTCCTGGATCTCATCTCAGCCAGAATAGCACCAAAGGTGAGTTCAGCCCCGAGGGAATTCTCATGACACTCGGATGTGTCTGATCAGCTTGGTTTGCTGCCTAAAAATGCTTTGTAGCAGCCCTGGGAAGGCTGGGAGCTTGTTCTGCCAGGAGGAAGGGATCAGCAACACCCCAGACAAGGCTGCTGAAAGCCCTTCTGTTCCCATCAGATTAAACCTGTGTTTTCCTCTCACTGACGTTATCTCCCCTTTCACTACTTTTATTTCTCCTCCTGGATGATTTATTATTTTCAGTTTCCTGTTCAGACTTTACACCTCCCAGGTAGTGCAGGAACCTCGTGTCTCACTCAGCTTTTGTGTAGCATCTCACATCTGTCAGATGATGTTTTTCCTCAGGCTGGAATGTGGTACTTCATGGGAGAAGGGCTGCCCAGGAAGGAGGAACATTAGTTTCCAAAAGGTTTAATGTGATTTAGTGGAGGAGCAAAGATGACAGGCTGCTTCCAGCAGCTGCCTGCCCTGAGCATCCTGCTGCCTGTGAAGGCTTGTTTCTGTCCCTTTGCTGTCACCTCAGCTTTGAAGTGCAGCCATTTGGGGAGTCACCTCACAGATGGCATCAGGGAGCAGATTCAAGGCAAAAATAACCATTTGGTCTCAGTCTGCCCGTGGGAGAGTCTGGGGGAAGAGCCAGGGAGGAGAGAAACATCTTGTGCAGACAGAGCTGGGAGGTTAATCCATGTGAAATGAGTAATAAAGAAAGAAACCCCACAATAATCCCAAGATGTGTTGTCACTAGGAAGGTTAGAAGGGACAGAAGCTTCTCCAGTGGGGTGGATGCAGATGTGCAGTGGTCTGTTGGTTAATCCAGGTTGGATGGGGCTTGGAGCAGTCTGGTCTGGGTGGAATTGAAATGATCTTTAGGTCCCTTCCAACCCAAACCATTCCACGATGCAGCTTTCCCCTCTCTCAGCGTCCTGTGGTGGCCTGGTTTGGTGAGGAAGGCACTGCCTTGCTCTGGTGCCAGATTCCCCTGGGGGAATCCAGGCTGCCAGGTGAGGAGAAAGACTTGGGGTAAATCCTCAAGGTCCTTCAGCAGAGCACTTCATGTGCAGTCTCTTGTGGGGGCCCCTTTCTGCTCTGGTGCAACCACAGCCCAAGAGGAATGAGACCTCTCCTTTCTGACAGCAGGAAGGAGTGGATTTTCAGACGTCTCTGGAATGGTCCCTGGAGATCCTGCAGTGCCTGGAAGAGAGGGGCACATCCTGGCCACTTCTCTTCCATTCAGCAGAGAGAGGTGAGTGCTGTCCCCAAGGGCTGGAAGGACGGGTGACCCATCCCTTGGGTTGGAGTGTCCCTATGAGAAGGGGCTGCTGGGCCTTTGGAAGCAGCACAAAAAACACTTTGTGTGAAAGCTGAGAACATCCTGCTTCTGTCCCAGAGCATGGCAAACCCAACTGATCATCAGGAATGACTGAACTCAGTCTTGTTCCTGCTGGCAGAGAAAGCCTGAGGGGACAACTTGCTTCTCTTGCTGGTCACCGCCCCCGAGCACCCATATTTATCGTGGCCTGGAAGGAAACTGTGCAGCCCCTGTGCTGCTCCAGGAGCATCAAAGGCAATGTGGGACCCTCTGAAGGTGCTCAGTGCTTCTCCCTGTCCTTGCAGACCCTGGGCAGTGCCGTGTCCTGCGCAGCGCGGCCTCGGACCGGCACACGCGGCTGCTGCCCCTGGCGTTCTGCAGGTACCGTCCAGCTGGGCTGAGGGGGATGTGGTGGTGGAGGAACAGCACTGCTGGCCTGTGGGGAGCACAGTTAGCTCTCACCTGAGCTGTGCAGGACAGAACACCTCACCAGGGCACCGTGCTGTCTGAGGAGCCCTGTACCTTTTGATAAAGGACTTTGCTATAAATGTCCCTTCAGCCTTTACAGACACAAGGGTTTGGAGCTGACTTCACTTCCTGGGGTGGCCCTGCACGCAGTGTTGAACCAGACAGGGCAGAGCAGCAGCTGTGTTTGCCTTGTGCCTGTGTGTGTCTGTGAGCTAACAGAGCCCATGTGTGACCCCATCCAGCCTCACACCCTGCTTCCAACGGGAGCTGCTCCAGCGGGAGCCCACCTTCCTCAGCGTGGCACTCCAGATGTACATCCAGCTGCTCCAGCTCTTTGTGGAAGGGGAAGTCCTGCCACAGTCAGATCAAAACCTCACAGAGCATGTAAGCAAAGCCTGGACTTTTTTTCTCCTATCATAGACTCCCAGAATGGTTTGGGTTGGAAATGACCTTAAATCTCATCCTGTTCCACCCCCTGCAATGGGCAGGGACACCTTCCACTACCCCAGGTTTCTCCAAGCCCCTCCAGCCTGGCAGAGGGAGCTGGTGCAGGTTCCTCATCCCCTGGGACAGAGGAGCTGCCAGGGCTGCTCCCAAACCCAGAACACGCCCCTGCCCTCTGAGCTGTGACAGCCCCGGGTGTGGGGTTGTGGCTCCTGCTTCTCTTCTGAAGCAGGGACTGGGCTGAGGGTGATGTTTTGCCTCCACGGCCGTGTCTCTCCCGTGTCCTGCAGGATCCCTTGGAGCTGATCTCTGCAGCCCGGGAGTTCCTGCTGGGAGCCATCCCACACTGCCCTGCCCAGAGCTTTGGGAGCACACAGCCGGTACGTGCAGGTCTGCTCCCTTTTCTTCCAGCGTGTGAGCTGGGACTGCTGCTGTGCCTCCCTGACCCACCTGGGGCTGCTGCTGTGCCTCCCTGACCCACCCGGGGCTGCTGCTGTGCCTCCCTGACCCACCTGGGGCTGCTCTGTGCCTCCCTGACCCACCTGGGGCTGCTCTGTGCCTCCCTGACCCACCTGGGGCTGCTCGGTGCCTCCCTGACCCACCCGGGAGCAGGGTCACACCCGGTGCTCGTGGTCACATCCTCCACCGTTCCCTGCACATCAAACCCTGCCCTCGTGTGGCCATTCCTGCTGGCTCTGGGGGAATTGTCAGGAACAGCCACGGGCACGAGTGGAAGTTTCCCCCTCCTCTGCCTGTGCTTGGCTGAGAAGGCAGGAAACTGCTGTGGTGTTGCTGGAACTGGCTTGGAGGAAGCAGGAGCAGATCTAAACCGGCTCCCTGCCCTCTCCCCAGCTTCTGAGCGCCTGTGAAAGACTCGACCCAGAGCTGGCAGCCACCCTTCTGCACTTCTCACGGCCTGCTGTGGACATGGAGCTGGAGGAAGAGCTGGAACTGTTCTGAGCAATGGACTCAGCCCAACACCTCGATTCCACCTAACACAAGGAGCCACCCTTCCCACCTGGGCCATTCTTTTCAAATTACTTTGTAAATAATTTATTACAAGCATAACCATGAAGCTCTCGTTACAATAAAAAGTAGGTTACAAACTTTCAGTTTAGACTTGCTTTGGGAATCATAATTATGTTGTTGGTTTTTTTGTTTTTCTTCTTTTCCAAAACAAAATGCCTCCTTAAAGTTGTCCCACTGTCCCCCTCGAGCCCCTGGGGGCACCTCTGTGCAGGCAGGGAACAGCTGTGGCCAACTCGTTTTCTACAACGTGTGCGTGGGGCTGGGGACACGAAGGGGGTGCTGCCAACAGCGTCCCTTCCCCGGGGATTAGACACTCTTAGTACAACACTGCTGAATCAGACGTGAGCATGGAAATCACTGCATGAGAACAAGCCTTTTCTGAGCAAGCTGAAGCTAATTCCACGGAGTTCTTTGGGAGACTAAAACGTAGATTAAAAATCTCCTCTGCCGTACGGCTTCTACGGGGCTGGGCCGGGAGCGCGTCCCGTGCCCTCAGGTGGGCTCGGGCTGTGCAGTCACTTCTGGCTTCACCCCCTGGCCTTCCGCAGTCCCTGAAGGAGTGAGGAGGAGGATGGGCTCCGGCTCCAGCGGCTTGGCTTTGTCCTGAGTCTGGGTCAGAGGGTGCACCATGGACATGTGCACGTTGAGGTTGTGGGCCTTCTCGAAGCGCTTCCCGCACTGGTCGCAGGCGAACTCCAGCTCGGCCTCGGCTTTGTGTTTGGTCATGTGGTACTTGAGGGACGCGCGCTGGCGGCACTGGAACCCGCAGATCTCACACCTGCCAAGGGCAAAGGGGGCTCAGCACCAGCCTGTGCTGCCTCCCTCAGCCACGGAGAGCGCTGGGGCTGGAGCAGGTGCTGGGAACGGACATTTCGTGGAATCACAGAATCCTGGAGCTGCTTGGGTTGGAAGGGACCTTAAAGCACATCCCATCCCACCCCTGCCAAGGGCAGGGACACCTTCCACTATCCCAGATTGCTCCAAGCCCCACCCAACTTGGCCTTGAACACTTCCAGGGATGGGGAATCCACAACTTGTGCCAGGGCCTCACCATCCTCACAGGAAAGAGTATCTTTCCAATATTTCCAAATATTCCATTTAACCCTGCCCTTTGGCAGTGGGAAGCCATTCCCCCTTGTCCTGTTAGTCCAGGACTTTGTCCCAAGTCCCTCTCCTGCAGCCTCTTTAGGCACTGCTAGGGGCTCTAAGGTCTCCCTGGAATCTTCTCCAGGCTGAACACATCCAGCACTCTGAGCCTTTCCTCATAGCAGAAGTGCTCTGTGACCCTCTCCTCATTCACTCTGTTTAAAGTGATCCAGCCAGGACGCTGCCAGCTCCAGGCAGGGTTTGTATCCCAGAATTACTGTGCCAGGGTCAGTGACTGATCCCTCTGATCCCCGTTGCAATCACTTACTGCAGGGGCTTAGCTCCTGAGTGCCGCATCTGATGGACCGAGAGGTGTTTGCGTTGCTTGAAGGTCTGCCCACACTCATCACAGATATAGTTCCGTACCTCTGCCACGGGAAACAGGAGAGAGTCATGGATTCTGCCCAGTTCCTGGAATGTGCCCTGCACACACAGCTGCCAGAGCTCCTTGCAGGAGTCTGAACCCCTCCCCAGCCTCGTGTCCCCTGCACAGGAGCCTGTTCCGTGCTCACAGGCACGCCGTGCCCTGTGCCCCCACAGCCCCAGCACCTCCAAGGAGGGTGCCAGGAGGCCCTGGGTGTCTGTGGGCTGTCAGCTGCAGGACACACCTGTGTGGATGAGCTTGACGTGCCGCTGTAGGTACCGGTCGATCATGAACACCTTGTTGCAGCCGGGGTGAGGGCAGGGCCTCTCCCGCACCTCCTCGTGGTGCTCTTTGATGTGTTTCTGCAAAGTGAGGACAGAGCTTCTGACAGGGAACAACAGGGATCCCCAAACACAGAGACCACCACGTGCAAAACCAGGATTTGCATCCCAATCTACCCCTGGCAGCAGGGGCTTTAGCTGGACATGGTGGAGCCTGTTCCAAGGGTGGCTGTGAGCCAGTGGCAGGCTTCCAGGAGAAACAGGGAGAGCCAGAGCAGATTGGAAAAGGCCAGGACTCTCAGCAGGCTCCTTTTAGTGGCTCACTGCCTCCTGCAGTGTAGGGTGGGGAATTAAACAGCCATCAGGGATCCTCTGCTCACATGGAAGTGGTTCCAGAGTACTGGGAGCTACCGGTGTGGGACAGGAGCAGAGCCCCAGCTCACCTTCATGCCATCGGCCCCTCTGTAGACAGCGGTGCAGCCCTGGTAAGGACACTTGTAGATGGTGGGCAGCTCCTCCCTGCAAGCAGAGGTGTGTGAGGTGTTGTGGGCCTGGGGCTGTGGCCCAGCCCAGCCCTGACAGACTCTCCTTACCGTTCACATTTGATTTTTTTTTTCCAGCCTGGCTTTGGCCCCGGCTTCTTCCTTATTTTGGGCTCTTCCGCCTTCTTTGCTTCTTTACTGTCGCTTTTCTTGCCAGAAACCCTCCAAGAAAGAACCAGGACAGTGGCTTAAGACTTGATCTTGGTTTTAGACCCCCCAAAGTGTCCCCAGCTGTTAGACCTGGCTGTGACCTGCCAGAGCAGGAGCACACACAGCCCCAGGTACCTAAGCCGGGCTGTGGCTGTGCCAGGCTGGGGATGAGGGCCCAGCCAATTTAACCAAGTGGGGAGCTTGGGGACATCTCTGTGACCCCAGGAATGTGTAGGGAACAGAGCCATAAGGAAAGACATGTTGGCCCCATGAGGGTGGGCACCAGCCCCCCACCCACCCTGAGAGCCCCTCACTTTTTCTCGGGGTAAGGCTCGAAGGAGTCATCTGAAGATTGCACATTTCTCTTCTCGCTTTCATCGTCGCTCAAGAAGTCCCTGGGAGAGAGAAGCTGCCCTTTACCAAGGTGACCTCGGGCTGACCCTGGGCACCAGCAGTTCCCCATTCCCAGCACATCCATCTCCCCCACAGCACAGCACAGCACAGCAGCTGCTCCACATGTTCTCCTCCCCGTCCTCTCCCCAAGCCAACACAGCGCCGGTGAACACAGCAAAGACCCAAACCAGGTCCTTTTAGGGCTAAATCTCTGCAAGAATAATCAAACCACTGTCAGGAGAACAAAAAAACGGCTGTTACTGAAAGGATCTATTCATGGCTGAGGGATGTGGCTGCCGCTTCCTCCACTGGGAAAAGGAATTTTGTGGAGCAAGAATGTCACATAATAGTCTGGTGCAGGTTAATGAAGCTGTGGGTCATTCTGTATTCCCTCAAATTTAACAACCACATTTGGACTTTTCCCCTCCTTTTAGGCCTTAAGCCGTACAAGAAGCAATTAATTCCTGAAAATAGGAAATAGGCAATAAATTGTTGTGGCCCTTTTAATGTGACAGCTGACAGGCTCAGCTGACACTGGAGTCACTGCACTTGGCCCTTTAGACTCTGAATGCCTGGATTCGTGTATTTACAGCAGACCGTGGAGCTGCCAGGTCCCTCCTGCTCCTGTTTCCCAGTTAATGGCTCTTCCTGGGAGCAAACAGGGTGGTTTCTCCACGTGCCACCCCGGGCCTGCATCCCCACTCCCGCTGCTCTCCCACAGCCCCAGCGGGAACTGCCCGGAGGCTGAGGGGCTGCAGCAGCAGCTCCCGGCACGGCTCCTTCCCCAGCACAGAGAGGGGACAAAACAGGGCCAGGATTGCTGGAAGCAGCCCACAAACACGGAGCACAGGTGTGTGCAGACCCCCCAGAGCACAGGGGGAGCTCAGAGCCTCAGTGCCATGAGCTACGTGACGGCTGCGGCAGAGCCACCGCTCCGAGCCCCCGGTGCTGGTGGAGAAAAGAGCTCTGGGGCTGGGGAGTTCCCACTGGCAAAGAAGACATTTAGGCTATTTTAAACCCACTCTTCTCTCACCCCTCAGAAAGGTCACTGAACTCGTCTTTTACCCGCTCATCCGACGTTGCAGACAGAACCTGCTTCCCACTCAACTGTCCTAGGGAATGAAGGAGAACACGGTGCGTTACAAGGAAAAGCAGCAGACCCACGGCGGCTGAGGAGGAGCCGACTGCTCCAGGGCAATCAGAGATTGCTTAAACCAAACTATCCCCTCTGCCCATAAACAGCTCTTCCTGTGCTCTACCCTGACCCTGCAGCTCCCAGGAGCAGCTTTTGGTTCCTCCTGTGACACCTGTAACTGAAAGATTTGTCCCCAGGCAAGTCCCAGCCGCCACTCCTGTGTCCAGCAGCAGGCATCTCCTGTGGGTGCTGGAGCTAAACACAGCCCCACTTCTGGAACTCAAAATGGGTGTTAATCCCTTTCTTCTGGAAGTGGTGTTTGGGGCAGTGCAGCCAGCCCAAACCCACTCAGCAGTTTTCCTTCAGGGACAGAAGGATTCAGCATCAGCTGCTGCACAGCAGGGAAACCCAACTTCAGGGCTGAACCAAAAGAAAATCTGGCAAATGGTGCTGAGGAACCAGTGGCCATTCCATATCCCCAGGAAGAGCCTGGCAGCAGGGTCTCCCCTCTGTCAGAGGGGGAACAGCACACAGGAGTTGACCCTGTGTTCCCCTGTCCCTTCTCACGGCTCAGCATCCTCCTCCCTGATCAGGGGTCAATCTCTGAGCACTTCCCAGAAGGATCTGTGCCCTCAGTGAGGAACAGCAGTCTCCAAGGAGAGGCCCCAGCCCCTTGTTGCTCCCTGAGCCACTTCTCCAGCTCCCAGTCCATCCCACGAGGGATGGGAGGAGATCAGGAAGCAAATCCCTTACCTGTGGCAGTGCTCAGCGGGGAAACGGGCTGCGGCAGGGCCTGTTCCCGGACGGAGGCCGCGCTGTCCAGCTGCGAGGGAGACCCATCCCTGTCCTGGGGCGGCTCATTCTCCACATTCAGTGGCACCGCCGTGGTCCCTTTGTTGGCGGGCTGCTGGCAAGGAGCTGTCCTTACTGGAGCATGCTGGGCTTTGGGAGTGGGAACGGCCTCGGCATCGTCTGCCCCGGCCCCGTTGTCAGTCAAGCGCTGCTGCGCCGTGCCCTTGCTCCACTCGCGTTTGACGGACAAGGCGTTGTCGAGCAGCACGGAGCTGCAGTCCGAGTCCGTGTCCATGACGTAGTCGTGGCCGTCCCCGCAGCCCCAGACGGCGCGGATGATGCCGCAGTACTCGGAGGAGAGCACGCTCCGCAGCCCCGGCACCGAGGCGCAGCTCCCGGCGTGCGCGTGCGTCCACGTCACCAGGCTGTGCAGGCACTGCGGGCTGGACGTGATCAGGTCAACTGGCCAGGGGAGAGGCAGCGCAGTCAGGCCTGGGCATGGAGGGGACAGGGATGTGGATCTGTTCCCCCCAGGGATGTCCCAGAAGGCAGGTGGGAGCCAGCCCAAAGGGCTGGAGCGCCTGCCAGGATCACAGAACCACCGAGGCTGGAAATGACCTCTGAGATCACTGAGTCCAACCCATGGCCAAGCACCACCCTGTCAGCCACAGCAGAGCACTGTCACGCCCAGTCTTTACTTAAGCACCTCCAGGGACAGTAGCTGCACCACCTCCCTCCATCATTCACAGCTGAAAGGGTATTTCCAATTGTTCCCAGTGTCCAACAGCAGCTGGGAAAGGCCTGGCACTGCCACCCAAATCTGCTCTGCCTGCTCTTCCCACCCCCAGGTGAGCCTCTGCCTGTTGGCCCAGCTCGGGAAGGTGAAGATTCTCCTGGAAAGCCAGAGGGAGGAAGGAGAACCATAACCAGCCGTGTCAAAGGACGCCAGAACCCCTCTGGATGTGGTCACTTCTCACCACCCATCAACCGCAGCCCTCCGCTGGTGCTGTGGCAGAAGGAAAAGGAGTGGGCACTCACCCAGGCAGGAGGCACCTCCTTCCATACCCGGCTGCGCCTGGACCCCGCTGCTCCTGCAAAAACCAGAGCGGCACAGTGGGATTTGGGGCTCACGGAGGGACCACGCGGCAGCACGGCACGGCGCTGCTCCCGGGAGGCAAGAAAGGCCACGTACTTTCCTTTGGACTTGGCGTGGCCCGTGGGCGAGGCATTCACCCTCTGGATGAAGGTCCGGAGGACGCTGCGGCACTTGTAGAACTGGGCATGGCATTTCTTGCAGACAAACTGTGGCAGCGCGGGGTCCTGCCGCACTGCCACACCCACCAGCCGCTGGAAGTCGGCGAAGAACACCTGGTCCACTCGCCGCTGCTTCTCCGAGTTCTCCCCCAGCACGGGCACCTTCCCGAAGGCATTGCGCAGGCTCCGCGACGAGAACTTGCCGTGGCACAGCCGGCAGTAGCCGGTGCTCAGGGCTCTGCCGACTCCTGCTGAGGAATAAACTGTGTCTGCTGAGGGATGAACCCAAAGGTGTTCCCCTGCCCCTCATCCCAGCTGCCTCCTTGGCCCTGCCTTCAGCAAAGCATGGGAAATACAAGCAGGAAAAGACCTGACCCAAAATCAGCCCTTCTGGCCCCACTGTCCCAGTGGCAGAACCTCCTCGGTGCTGTGGTGTTCCGGGATTCTGCCAATGCCATGCCTTGGTTTCAGCAGTTCTTCCCGGGTGTTTCTCTCCCAAATATTCACAGCAGTCTCTTGGCTGCCAGTGCTGGCTGTGCCATTCCTCAGCTCCACAGCCGTGCCCTGGGGTGGGGCAGCTCCCGACCCAGAACAGCAGGGCAGCATGCAAAGTGTCACCCGGTTCATTGACCTGCGACATCCCCACTCTGTGCAATAACTTCCATCCCTCTGCTGATCCCCGACAGTGCAAAGGGAACCCCGAGCACAGCCTCTTCCCGGCCCCGATCCGAGCCAGCCGTGCTCGGGCTCTCCTGCCGGGACCACCCGGGCGGCCTGGGGAGCGATGGGGGTCTCACCGCACCCCGCGGGGGCAGTGGGACAGGGCAGCCCCTCCTGGGGGAGTGTCCTGGGGGACTGAACCCCCCGTTTGTGAGTGTCCCGCGTGTCCCCCGTGTGGCGGGGCAGCGCCGGTGTCACGGCGCCCAGCGGGGCCGTTGGAGGTCCCGCTTATCTGCGGCCCCAGCCGCAGCACGGCCGGTATCGGCCACCCCCGAGCGGGATGGCTCCGACACCCCCAAACCCCAAACCCGACGGCGGGAGTGTCCCGACCACACTAAGGCCGTGATGGAGCGAGGGTCCCGGTAACCCCCAAACCGGAGCAGGCAGTGGCCGAGCACCCCGAGATAGCGGGAGCTTCCCCCGCTCTCCCTCCCCGTGTGCCGAATTCCTCCTTACCGTGCGGTTACCGGCACCGGGATGCTCGGTGTTTCGGGGGTAAGAAACTCCACACAAACGGGCAAATTCTGACCTGCCGCCCGCTCGGCACCGAGCCCCGGGACGAGGGCTCCGAGCCCGGCCGTGCGGAGGGAGCCCCGCCACACCGCGGGCTCGCCCGTACCCGGTCCCCGCAGCCCGACCCGGCGGCGGCCGGTCCCGCTGCTGGTCCCTCAGCGACTCCGGCCCCGGAGAAGCGACTCCGGCCGTGC